>NC_134484.1:97366141-97503641 GCF_040206685.1 Ascaphus truei | reverse complement strand
CAGCGCAGGAGATCCAGCAGAGGGAAGGCCTCAGGAATTGAGATGATTCACCGCTTGGGGTTTTAGCACAGGGAAGACCTCAGGAATAGAGAAGCTTCAGCACAGGAGATCCAGCACAAAAATGGCCTCTGGAATAGAGAAGATTTAGCACAGGGGATACAGCGCAGGCGCTTCAGCACAGGAGAGGCCACCGGAACAGAGAAGCTTCAGCACAGGGAAGGCCTCATGAAGCAGGGTATAGGTTTCTGGAAGCAGGATATACTGCAGACAGCCAAAGCAGAGGTGCTTATGACAAGCATAGATTACACAGAAAGAAAGTGTTATGCTCAGTCCCTTCCTGGTGGAAGGGGCAGACCCTAAATAGCATGGACAGCCAAAAGTGGCAGAGGTGCAAAGAAGGCAGCAACTATGCAGACTGCAGTGTGTCCAGAAACAGCTGTTCCCAATTGCTCAGTTCAGGGAGAGATTTGCCTGGAACCTCTAGAGTCATGTGAGTTCCAGCTAAACCCAGGACCAGAACCCTTACAGATATTGACCTTCATATTTATTTGTATTACTGTTCATGACTTCAGCAAACTTCAAAAAAAAAAAATTCTTATACTAATTCATTTGAAATCTGTCATAGGACACACACAGCCCCTGTAAGCTACTAGGATTTTGACTTCATTGTGACCGTATGTATAGAACAAAAGACTAAAAGCCCCAGTGCTACATTCAACATGACACATTATATAGTCAAATACTTATCTATTTATCTTCTCATAAACAAGGGTCATTTAGTTCAATTCTTTGGCCAAAGTATTTTAAGCCTGCAATCACTTCACAGTATGGCCCATTTGTACTGTAGGTCCTAACACTGTTGCACCTGCAAAAATCTCTAATAACCTCACTAATGGAGGGAGAGCTGTCTTAGTAGTCTGATCTTTCACAGGTGCATAGCCTGAACTGCCATTTGACAGGTGAGATGGCCGAGCTTGAAACCAGGGAGGAGAGGTCGAAAACCTCATTTGAAAATTGGGTGGCAGCAACCCATTGTAGAAGTTGTATGACTTGATGAAAAGGGGTGCTGCTTGCCGTTGTTTGAGTCGATCCTGTAGTTGGGATGTAGGTTCGTCTCATTTTTGGATTTGGTTTGTCTGTACGGGTAATGTTATTGGGGCAGGTACTCGGATGGGAGCAGATTGGCGTGACCGGTTCGGAAAGGTCTATTCAATCTCTTTCTCCTTTGAAAGTAGCCATAATCGAATAAACCCATCCATGAAGTGTAATGCCCAGTACACGCCCCTCATGCCAGGGCATGCGATTCTAATAAAGCAATCATTAAGGCTTAAGTTGTCGAAAATAATTCTTCCAGACTTTTTTTTTTCATAGAAAAATTATGATAGATCTCAGATAGAGATGCCATCTTATCTGTACTGTCTTGAATGGCAGAATAAATCATAACTGCAGGCAGATCTTGTCTCGCATTTAGGATGTGCCATGTTCAAACGAACTGAGACCTCCCTGACCTCTTCCAGTGCAGCTATAGGATCTGCAGGAGTTAACTGCAGCTCTAAGGCCTCCTGTGTGTCTGCCTCTGCTGATTGGATCCTGATGTCAGAGGAGACGGAACCAGCAACAGACCATAAACCCTGAAGTCAACTACAGCTGCACCAGAGGAGGTAGGGAAATACGGGAGGGGATTTTGTGGGGCAGTAACTTCTAATCCCCCATCTTCCAAGCTACAGGGGGGCATAAGACTTTCAGGAGTGTAAGGAGGGACCCACATTTCAATTTGAGGCAGAAATGTGTTTTGGTTTGTTTCTGTCCCAGATTCAGATCCTAGATATGAACATGCGCTCCGGATAAAACCCAACTGTGAGTGTCCCGCACAGATCAGGTTCGGAAAATCCAGACCTCTCAGGTTTGCAGAGTTTCAGATTTAATGGAGCCCAAACTGCCTAACCTTAACTTGTACAAACACTGTACAAGGGAAGCATATTGCTCTAAGAACTACTGTAGCATCAAAAAAGACCTGAGTAGCTCCGTGGTAATGACTGCCTTTGATGTGAGTAAACTCGGTTTGTATCCCAGTGATAGCTCTTCATGCAGACGTCGGCAATTAACTTTATCTCCCTGTCATACATGCACCAAAATTACCTTGCAAGATCTGTGGGGAAGGTTCTGAAATTCAATGCACAACGCTGGTCACATTATTTAAAATACCAAATGAAAATGATTTGTTTGAGGTCTTGAGGTCAATATCTCAAGCTAGCGGGCTGTGATTGTTTGAGACATTGGTGTCCATATCTGATCACAGATTGTGTGTTTCAGCTTCAAGATAACATTACAAAAAAGTAATTTTCAAATATGTTTCACTTAGAATCAATGTGTAAATATAGTTTGCCTTGTCAAGCAAAATGAACAACGATTGAAATACGTAGGAAAACAACAACCATACATATAAAAACTACATTTTTGCACCAGTTGTGCATCCGAGAATCTTTCATATACTGTATGGACCACCTGTTATAAATTTTAGGAGAAATAAAAAGTTTGTTGAGTTGTTTAACATGAATCTTTACATGTTTATTGGTATGCACATTAAAATCTGTTCTGTTCTTCTTGTGAAGTTTTTAATTTTTTTTCCGTGTGAAGCAGTAGACAATAGTAATATTTTGCTGACATATACTGCTTAACGGAAATCTCCCTTTATTTACAAGCTGTTTGAGCATGCTGTTTCTGCTTCCCATTCTTGCTTTCACATTGCAAATAGCATGTGTTTGGTATGAGTGTTTAATTACCATAAAAACTGCAGGAGATAATGTGGAGCACCTTAACACTACAGCAACTGGCCCTTTTACTCTGCACTCTTAAAACTGACTGTGCCATGGAATGGGATGAAGGAGCGGCTCACTGAGTAAAGACATTGGCATTGAGTTTGAACCTGGTTCAATTCCTGGTGTCGGCTCCTTGTGACCTTGGGCAAGTCACTTTATCTCGCTGTGCCTTAGGCTATAAATAAATACATATATACAGGCATACCCCGGTTAAAGGACACTCACTTTAAGTACACTCGCGAGTAAGGACATATCGCCCAATAGGCAAACGGTAGCTTGTGCATGCGCCTGTCAGCAGGTCCTGAACAGCAATACCGGCTCCCTACCTGTACCGAAGCTGTGCGCAAGCGGGGAGACTATAGAGCCCGTTACAAATGCGTTATCAGTTATGCACGTATATGACGATTGCAGTACAGTACATGCATCGATAAGTGGAAAAAAGGTAGTGCTTCACTTTAAGTACATTTTCGCTTTACATACATGCTCTGGACACATTGCGTACGTTAATTTGGGGTTATGCCTGTATTGTAAGCTCAATGGAGCAGGGACTGTTTTTTCAAAATGTCTCTGTAAAACACTACATAAAACAAGCAGCGCTACACAAAAACAAACAATTATTATTATTGTAACAGGTTTTCACCAACCCTCTGGGAGATTTCACTAATACATGGTGTTTTGTGCTGCTCACTTGCTGGCTCACAGAATACTGAGCATCCACCGATGGTAGTGGGGACGTAGAAGGACAGGCTTTCATGGCTGGGTGGTTCTTTCTTACTGGTGTAGTGCCTCCATTCCTCAAAGGCCCCAGCAGATACTGGGTGCCGTTCCTGCAGGAAAGCTCTCTCTGGTACTCTCCCTGAATAGCTGCACTCTTAGACAGGAGTTTACAAAACTGGAACAACTCTTTTATTCTTTTATTCTCTATAAAATAGGATACAGCATACAATGGTATACTCCTTTCCTAGACTCTGGAGTCAACACCCAGAGCTTGAGGCCCTAAAGGTCTATCCTCAGCTCTTCCCTTTTGCCCTGGTGGCATAAGGGGCAGTTGTCCCACTCCCCTAAGGGAGAGGAAGGAAGGTGTGCAGAGCTCTGACTCCACACTTCCTAGAACTCTGCATAGAACTCCTAAATTTGGCTGTGCAGACCCTTATGTACCCAGGGAGTAGGTCTTATGTCTGAGCCCCTGATAAGGCAGAACACAGACCTCTACCCACCTCCCCTGTCACTCAAGGAGCTGCTTACTGCAGAGGAAAACCCAGATTAACCCTAACAGTGCCTGCACTGGTACCAGGGTTTATGTGTTAGGCAGGGCAGATTAGTAGCCAAGAGGACACATGGACATTATTATTATTATTATTATTATTATTATTATTATTATTAAAAAAAAGCTGAGCTTAGTCAATGAAGTGTTTCAAAGTTGATTTTTTTTTAAACAGTCTAGTTTAGTAGGACAAGAAGTTGTGGAAAAGCATAGGTAGAAGAAAATCAGTTCAAAGGTTATTTGGGATGGAAGAATAAAAAGGTGACTTACAAATTTAATGGGGATAAATTGGGGGAATCCTTGATGGAGAAGGATTTGGGAGTGCTTGTAGACAGCAGGCTTAGCAATAGTGCCCAAAGTCATGCAGTAGCTGCAAAGGCAAACAAGATCTTATCTTGCATTAAGCGGGCAATGGATGGAAGGGAAGTAAACATAATTATGCCCCTTTTATAAAGCATTAGCAAGACCACACCTTGAATATGGAGTACAATTTTGGGCACCAATCCTAAGAAAATACATTATGGATCTAGAGAGAGTGCAGAGAAGAGCCACCAAATTAATAAAGGGAATGGACAATCTAATTTATGGGGAGAGGCTATCTATATAAGACTTATTTACATTAGAAAAGAGGCGTCTAAGAGGGGATATGATAACTATATACAAATATATTCAGGGACAATACAAGGAGCTTTCAAAAGAACTATTCATTCCACGGGCAGTACAAAGGACTCAGGGCCATCCCTTAAGGTTGGAGGAAAGGAGATTTCACCAGCAACAAAGGAAAGGGTTCTTTACAGTTAGGGCAGAACAGTTGTGGAATTCATTTACCCATGGAGACTGTGATGGCAGATATAATAGATTTGTTCAAAAAAAGGTTGGACATCTTTTTTGAAAGGAAAGGTACATAGGGATATACCAAATCAGTATACATGGGAAGGATGTTGATCTAGGGATTAATCCGACTGCCAATTCTTGGAGTCAGGAAGGAATTTATTTTTCCCCTTATGAGGTATCATTGGATGATATGACACTGGGGGTTTTTGTTTGCCTTCCTCTGGATCAATAAGTAAGTATAGATATAGGATAAAGTACCTGAGGTCTAAATTTAGCATAGGTTGAACTTGATGAAAGTACGTTTTTTTTCAACCTCATCTACTATGTAACTATGTAAAGGCGAAGGATAATTTTGAGAGTGACTGCAATGTTGTGGAATTTCTGTATTCAATAATGATAAATAAGTACAATTTATTGATGATCTTGTACTGTTCGTGCAGCCTTCAGCTGCTACTCCAACAGTCCCAGGCTAGTCCGTAACAGTATCTCTTACATCATAAACTTAGAATATTGAGAATCTAATAATCTAGAGAACCAGACTATATAACATATTACAGTGACCAGCATTGTCCCTGCCCACCAGAAGACAGTCAGTGATGTCCCCTTTGGGCTTCAGGCAGATTGCTTCATTGTATATCCTTGCAGAAAGCAAATGTATTTCATCTGTTTAATTTGTTATAAAGAATTTATCCTTCCATGATGGTAATGAGTTACCAGGCGCACTGAAACAAAGAGGGCTTAGCAGAGATGTTGAGAAAAAAGATGAAAAAAGCGCTACAGGCCAATAGAGTAATTCCGTTTTTCCTTATAAATTCATTGAAAGATAAGTAATGCACTTACAATTGTAATGATCTTTACAGCATATAAACAAGTACAAGGCACATGCTGTAATGGATGCTCGCCACAAACAGGACAGAACCGTGAGGCTGAGGTGGAGATTTAGAATACACCAGCCTGCAGCCGCGAGACTGTGTCCGTCCGGTGTGCAGTCGTGTGGCAGGGAAAGGGTAGGAGAAGTACAACAGTCAACTACAGCATCTACAGCACTTATTCCCTCACCTGCTGTCTGTAAGTCTCCCAACGTACCACTTAGATTGTAAACTTTTCGGAGCAGGGATTTCCTTTCCTATTGTCTGATGATTTTGCTGCGCTTATTGTATTTTTATAATTCCCTGTACTGTATTCTTTGTGAAGTGCTGAGTAAACTTTTGGCGCTATATATATAAAAACACACTATACAATACAACGTGCGTAGCCGAGGTCGAGGTGTAGAGAAGGCGGGGGTCCAGGTACAAGCTGAGGTCGAGGATACTAGGACTACAAATTTGAGATATAAAAAATAAAAACATATACATATTTGAATAAACAACAATGATTAAAAAAACAGTAAGTAATCATTTTAATTACTGTTTTTTAATTAAAATTATTACTTATTTTTTTTTTAATCATTGTTGTTTATTCAAATATGTATATGTTTCTATTTTTTATATCTCAAATTTGTTTATCAAGTTAGGGGCATTATTTGTCTGTTTTATTAAATCGTTTATATTTTTATATACTATTGGTCATTTGTCCAAAGATCACTTGTGAACACATTCACATGTCTTAGCAGTACAACCAACTTCACACTGATGATACCTATTAAGGTTGAAACATGTCGGTAAATGGTTTCTCTGGCTTTGCATCTGATTCCCATGCTGTGCTTTAAAGCTGTGTTAACAGCGAGCATTAGCTTATATGGGCTCCATGTAACAATGGTTTTTCAGACAAAAGGTGACACATTGTGTGCTCATTTGCACGTCATTTCCCAGAATCCCTTGCTGCAGTGGAAGCGCTGTATGCTGGGGATAATGGTGAAAGGCAGGGTTACAGAAATGCCTAAGACATGTGAATGTGCTCACAAGTGATCTTTTTATTTGCTATATGCAATACGGTGGAGGTTTCTTGTTGCCTTTTTCACCCACCATAACCACACACACACGCACGCTTGTGTGCGCGCACGCACCCCAAGAGGACCTTTCCAACAACCCCCTGCTTAAAGGCAACAGTAAATTAATCAGATCAGATCCAACCGTTAAACAAACTTGCCACATAAGGATCACAAACCGCACATGCCTTGCAGCACAGAGACGGCTGTTGGCCTTTCCCAAAAACCCACTCATAATTGGTATATTTAACCATAAATACAAACAATCAAGCTACAGCATATGTCAAGATCCCCTGAGTTGTGACAATAAATAAATATAATAATATACTCTATAACAATGTCTATAAAAATGGAAACAATCTCATGAAATAACATAACTATTACACATAAACATAAATTAATTAATACATGTATTTTTATATTGCACAACTGTATACACATTCAAAAACTCAAGACAACTCTGGACGTCTGATCAAAAGGCTGCAATCAACTGCTCCTAAATACTTGGTCAATTTGGCTTTGCCCTCAAGATGACAGTATAGTAATTAGGAAGGTCTCCTTTCTGTCAAACAAGAAGCCAGGAAGTAGATGGGTGGGCACATTCCCTATTTAAAGGCACACCACTGGAATATCACACACACACACACACACGCACACGCACACGCACACGCACACGCACACACACACAAACACACCGCTCTCAAGCTTGTGAACAAACATTGCATTTTTTTTTAAAGCTTTGACTTTTCTTGCCAAAATACACTAATCACTAATAATTAAACAATTGACCATGTAACTAACCAATATTTCAATTGAATGGGATTATTCAGCCAATACCAGTGCGATTGGCCGCTTCTGAGCATATTAAATAGGGCACTAGAAAGTGACCCACGTTATTAGAATGTGATACCGTACATCTCATTAAAATCTGTGTGCCATATAACTCCTCCTCGACCGCCTAAATTTGCAAGCTGACACGCATGGGCCAAAGGCTGAAGCAAACACCTTGATAATGATATGCAAGATGTTAACTATACAATTTGAGTCAATGTTGCTCCTAAATTGCCTTGCAACATCACCCCATTTGATACATAATGTAGAACCTCTCTGCAGTCCTATTTTCCTCAAGAAAACCTTACTTAAGTAGTCTCTATGCTACTTATATATGGCAGTCTTTTCTTTCTATTTTGTGCACCTATGAATTTACACTATTGTTAGCAGTCTGCTTATACTGTACATGCTTACCAACAAACTGTTTATTACTTACAACAAACTGCTTACCAATACTCTTTCATATCAAATTGTGGGTCACTGAGTACTGTGCCAATGCTGTACTAAATTAAAGAATAACGAGCACAAAATAGATGCATGCTTTTACTTTATTACAACTCAAATGTGTGGTACATAACAGGAATGTAACTGGGATTATACATTGTCAGTCCATAAACATCTACAGCACTTTGGTTAAATACCTCATACAAAGGAAAATTATAATTATCCTTGTACTTCAAGATAAACCTCAACTTATGATAATTCGTGCCTTTAATCAAAAGATTTGCCACTCTGTAGTTTAAACATATGATTAATGCTAAACTACGACTTTTATGTGCTGACATTTTACAATCATAATTGCCTGATTACATTAATTAAGGTTATGACCTCATGATTCTGTAATCTGGCACAAATGGAAAAAACCCAGCCGAAACGTGTTTTAGGGTTGTGTAACGGCCTTAGTTTAGTTGAAAGATATGGAAAGTTAAAATTAAAGTGACCCACAAGAGTAAATTGTCACAATTGATTAAGTGGGAAACAGCAGTTGCATGCCAGTGTTAACAAAATGCTTGTCTGATAAAACATTGAATGCTGAATATATCATTGCACTACCTAATTTGACTGCTATGGTTGTATGCTGTTTTATAAAATTTATTTTGCAAAGCAGCATGAATATTTGATATATAAATAAAAAAAAATATATATATAGCAAATGGAAATATAACTGTATGCTCATTTGCATGTCTTAGGCAGGTCTGCAACCCTGCCTTTCACCATTATCACCCAGCACACAGCACTTCCACTGCAGCAAGGGATTCTGGGAAATGACATGCAAATGAGCACACAGTGCCACTTTTTGCTTCAAAACCATTTTAAACATGGTTCCCTATAGGCTTAAGCTTGCTGCATGGTCACAGCTTTAAGCACAGCCAGGGTTAAGATGCATAGCCAGTAAACCCACGCACAGACAGCTGTTTCGACCTTAATGGGTCTCATCAGTGTGGGGTTAGGTACACTGGCTATGCAAAGCTGAAGCAATGAGGGTGGGTTTTACCATACTTAGTTAAGTTATGGTGAGTAACCCCACACTGATGAGACCCATTAAGGTCGAAACAGCTGTCTGTGGGTGGGTTTACTGGCTATGCATCTTAACCCTGGCTGTGCTTAAAGCTGTGACAATGCAGCAAGCTTAAGCCTATATGGAACCATGTTTAAAATGGTTTTGAAGCAAAAAGTGGCACTGTGTGCTCATTTGCATGTCATTTCCCAGAATCCCTTGCTGCAGTGCAAGTGCTGGGTGATAATGGTGAAAGGCGGGGTTGCAGACCTGCCTAAGACATGTAAATGAGCATACAGTTATATTTCCATTTGCTATATGCTTTGCTGTGGAGAGTTTTTGTCACTTTTTTTACTCACCATAACTTAACTAAGTGTGTGTGTGTATATCTATCTATCTATCTATCTATCTATCTATCTATCTATCTATCTATCTATCTATCTATCTATCTATCTATCTATCTATCTATCTATCTATCTATCTATATATTTTTATATATATATATATATCACAAGGGATATTCTTTATTGCTATATATCTATAGATATATATAGACACCCATATATACACATGTATATGTATATATGTACAGTGGAAAGGTAAGAGTTATGAGCAGAGTGCAGGGAACAAGCAGGGGCATGCGAGAAATCAAAGTGGATATTTCGGGAGGGCAGACGAGTGGAGAGCTCTGAGGATATGAAGGACAACTTTCCAGAAGATAATTGGAAGCCAGGGGAGGGATTTAAGGTGGAGATGAGCAGGGCTTGTTTTAAGAGAAAGTGAAGTGATTCTTGTTGCAGAATGTTGGATAGATTACAAAAGAGAAAGCTGTGAGGTCAGAAGGTCAGTTAGTGGTAGATTACAATAATTCAGATGGGAGAGTATAAGGGTATAAGCGTTATAGCCGTAGATTGACTGAGGAAATTATGGATCTTATCAATGTTAGGCAGGAAGAAGCATCAAGTTTAAACAAGAACATTAATGTGAATGGAGAAGAAAAGGGAGGAATATAATGTCAGTGGACTGGTTAAGGAGGAAATTGCTATGGCATTTCTCCCAAGCCTGAGCCAGAATGGAAAAAAAGGTTTTGCCTTGTATCCGCCTTGGCCTCGAGCACACATGAGTTGTCGAATATGAAGCTGGTATGTCTGATTACATCACGGCTTCCCATTGACCCATGGGAAGGAGGTTTTGATGGCAGCCATAAGGATTTCCGAACAAAAAGGGACCAGAATCACTAGCAAATAAAAAGAGAAATATCTTGGGAACAGGGAAGGCAGCAGATTCCCAGTGTTAAAAGTAGAATGGGGGACTCTCTATGATTCTGTAAAAAAAAATGTAAAGTAAGAAAAATCCCATAGTGGAGATTGCCGCTTTAAAACTGAAATTGTTAGCACCAGTAAGACACTCTGATATACAGTATTTCTAAAATGTTTTTGTGTGTTTAATTATCCTCTCTGCATTTTAAACAGCATTATAACATGCATCTTCCAAAAGGGTTGCGTGAGGTTTATTCAGGTTGCACATTTTACACAAACCACAGGTTAAAAACCCCCCCTCAAATACGATGCTCCATCAATTCATTACAAATGTATTATAATATGGATATATAAATAATAGCAACAGTGAGGCACTCGCGATTCATGCTGTCCTGCCACAGGAGCACAGCAGCAACAGATCATGGAAGAATAAACAGCAGCTACGCACGCAGGCATTTCAATAAGTAAAATACATGTAATTGATGATCGTCTTCATTAAATGTATTTCCCTTATTGAAAAGCCCACGTGAGTTGTCTCTTCCATGAATATAATATAGATATAACTGCTATTCTAAGTTAACCGGTTTAGGCAACAAATCATAAAAAAGAATATGTTCATCTGATGTAATTGACAGTAGTGTATACTGTGACACTTGTGCTCCTACACACAAGGGAAAGGACCCGATAGCGAGGTGGTAAGCCGCAGGAGACTTGATAGGAGAAGTGATAGTTGCCGCGCAGCTGGGGATCGGTGCACGTAGTCACGTGAGCGCGCCGCGCGCAGAAGCATGTGCGACGCGTCCGGAGGTGCGGAGCCAAGCTCAGAGACACGACCAGTCCAGCTGCACGTGCGCACATGCTCTGACAGCAGAGTGAAGATGCGCACGCTCTAGGGCACCAATGCGGGGGTGTGAGGTGTGCCACTGGTAAGGAGCAAGGGGGAATAGAGTCCAAAGCACAAGGTCACAATAGTGGAGTGCATCCTGGAGGACGTCCAGCCTCCTTAAGGACAGAGTGCCAGTAGGTCACAATAGTGGAGTGCATCCTGGAGGACGTCCAGCCTCCTTAAAGGCATAGTGCCAATAACTGAAGAGTGCAGCAAAACTAAATATAAAGTAAGAGTTCTTTAGTTAAATGCTTTGGCCAAAGTATTGTAAGCCTGCTACCACGTCAAGGTAAACCCTAATCAGCAGGTCCTACACTACCCGCACGGTAAACTAACCTCAGTAGTAGAATGAGTGACTGTCCCAGCCTTCCGGAAATCCAAAGCAGGTGAGTAAAGGTCCCAAGGAAATGCAGGCAGGAAAAGCATGTGCTTCAGTGTGCTAGAAGTCACTTCCTGTAGAGAAGACAAAGCAGGGGCAGAACAGAGGCGCGGACTCTGCGGGAGCAGGGAAGAGTTCAGGACACAGACAGACATCAGATAAACTTGACTCGCAGCTAGAGGGCGGCGATCAGAAGTGCAACAGGTAAGGAGGGAACACGCCGCAGGGAGCGTGTTCCACGCATCGTAACATATACTAAATATAGTATAGTGTACACTATCGGGAGCTCAGTGAGTAAAGAAACTGTCTGTGAACAACGACACTGAGTTTGAAGCACGGGAACCCGGTGTCAGCTCCTAGTGACCTTAAACAAATCACTTTATCTCCCTGTGCCTCAGACACCAAACAGATTGTAAGCTCATCTGTGCATGGACTTTGTGTAAAAATTCCTGTTCTGCGTACCGCGCACTATAATGTCATTATGAAGTACTTTGAGTCCCATTGGGACTTTATGAAATAAAGTTATTATTATTATACAGCAAAAAAACCCATTCAAAACAGAAAAATAATATTATGTTAGCAATGTACCAGAATTTCACACCGTCACTTTATTCAGTTCAATGCTATGACCTAAATTCAGAGAGAAGCAGTATAGAATATTTCTGTAAAAATGTCCCATTTTTCTGTATGTGCGGAAAATAAACAGTCTTTATTTGTAATCGTGCGTTTCTTCTTATCCAATATCAAATTAAATATCTGAAGACCGATCTCTTGACAGTTCATTTAATTATTGTAAGGCAAAATAACAATAAAGCTTCATCTACAAGTATAGGCTAAATAGAAGCATACTATGGACAGAGAATGGTAAAGCACATCTTTGTGCTGGGTTGATGTAATTTGTTCTGACTCATCTAGTCTAGAACAAGCCTCATATACTGGAAGCTATCATTTTTTCAATTTAACCTATGCATAGTTTGTTAGAAATTAAACAATAATCAAACAAATAATACCAGAAAAACATAGTGTCCTTCATCCGTTCCTCAAAATCTGAACTCACAGTCCATATTTTCATTTTGACAGATCTCAGTGTCGAATCATCTTTTTGACATTCATTTATTCTTTTTTTATGTGCTGGGAACACCCACCAATTTCTTATTGTTACATATTCCAGGGCTGAGATGTGCTTGAAACCCATGGTATCAGCCGAGTTCACGTTGCAGGCTGCCCAAGGGGGTCCACGAAAGACAGAAAACCCAAGATGGGACTGCAGCATGTGCTCAAATAATGTATCCTAGAATGCTCAAGGGGTGGTAGTATCCTCAACGAAGTGGCAGCTTGAAATACCGTACCCCCAATATGGGACTACCCACCTGCATTTGGGGGAGATATAGTGCCTGTGGAGAATGCCGACCAGTGTGGCCACTTGCAAAAAAGCACCCCCAAGATTGAACTCGTCGCAGGCACTGATGAGAGCTCATGCTCCCTTAGGGGTATCCTGAGGACGGAGAATGGTTCTCGCCAAAATCAGGAGAACTGTGTGATGAGTTTACAAAATGCAAGCTCAAGATTTGCAAAATATCTGTGGCTTGGCGCCAAAGCTGTAGCCGCGCCCTTTCTATCCTGCATGGAACTCCTGATTCCACCAGAGGGAGGAGTCGAGGAGCTAACAGTCCGCCTATGGGGTTAGCCGGATATGGTGAGCGCCCCCAGCAGTCGCATGTGGTGATCATCCAGCCAAGACCTGTGTCTGAGCTGCTCTCCATCACCATGTCCAACAATATGGGTAATCAATGCAGCCAATAATTTGCGCTGCACAGAGGTCTCCTGCTGCTGCAGGACGCCTGGGTGAATTTCTTACACTTCATCTGCCCCATCTGTGATCGCCTAGGAAATGAACTGGAAGTCGGCTCTCGCTGTCAGCGGTGCGACATACCATCCGTACAACCACAGCGGCCAGGGCCTGAGACATCAAGGACCACCCTAAACATGTGGGATCTGCAGAGTCTTTATGGCTTAGTCTGTAAGTTATTGACCATGTTCAGAAAATCATTCAGGGAGGCCCAGAAGGACTACATGAGCATGATTTATGATCTTTTTCACTCTAATCAGCCTTGTATGGACTTTGGCTCATGGAGGGACTATTGCACTATGAGCATGGACTCTGGAGTGGGGTCTCGGTAAGCATTTGGGCGAGAAGGGAGCTTCTTTTTCAGCCCTGCGGTATGGGAAGAAATAACTGAGGACCTACCTGCCTCACGCCGGCTGGTGTGTGAGGGCCCGAGTCCTTTTCTTTCTCCATGTCATAACAGGAGCAGAACCGTGTCCTGGAAGATGCAAGCTGCTGTCTGGGAGATTACTGTTGGGCTCTATCTACCTCAGCTCTGGTGACCAGCTCCAAGCGGGAGGTACTTGCCACTGCGGGACCAGCATCTAGACAGAAGGCCAGCGAAGGTGCTTCCATCGTAGAGGTAACAGACGGTGCCTCCAACGCTCCTGAGTTGGAAGTCATTTCCTCAGCATCGGAGCCAGAAATCTACCTCAGTGTGGTGAGCCAGGATGTCGATCCGACCTGGGTGTAGGGACACGCGACCACCACTCGGTTCCTACAGCAGTGCAAGGATGTCCAGCAGACCCGAGTTTAAGGAATGTCTGTGGGAACAACCCTTATCCTAGGCAGGAGCCCTACAGACTGGAGGCGCTGCATCTATTGGAGACTCTCACATCCACCACCAGTCTAAGTTCTTTCAAAACTAAAGCTGTCTCACATTTTAATCTGTTCTGTAACTGTTATATACGCCTATAATATATATTATCTCTAACTGGGCCTGCAATAAATTATATATAATGTATACCCTGTTCACTTATGTAACTGTATTTGTAACCATGTATTATTTGTCATTTAACTCTATGCCCAGGACATACTTGAAAACGAGAGGTAACTCTTAACGTATTACTTCCTGGTAAAACATTTTATAAATAAATAAATAAATGGAATAGAAGCTGAAGCGTGCCCTGTTGTCACTCCCCAGTACCATCGGCGGAGACACACCTCCTGGAACCAGCAGGTATGCAACACATCACACCCTGTAACTACCAAATCTCCCGGGGGGGGGGGGGGAGGGGAGGGGGGGAAGGTGTTACATGTAAAAAAGTAAAAACTATTATTTGATTTTTTTGTAAACATTTGAGTAGGAACAAATCCAAGGTCAAGCTGGCTGGCTGCTATACAGAAGGACATACAGAAGAGATAAGGTGGCACGTATGCTCTCTACTCCGTTTGTACTTTACTGACTCAATTACCTTTATGCTTGTTAGTGCCTGTGGACACTGATTTATAGGGTCAACACTAAGAGAGTATTCTCTGAGACTTATTTTGCCCTTATTTTCACCCAGTCCATCCCTCATTGGTTTGAGATCCTAACTAAATACTTGTTGTTTTGTTGCTCTCTGTCAATTTCCTGTCTTGGACATTTAGCCTGGAATAAGCCTCTATTGTTGTGATACCATTGTTATTTGATATTTATGGAGGGAGACATATGGTTTGGGTTCAGGGAAGTACCACGTGTTCCTCTTTTTAGGATCAGTGTGAATGGGCCTGAGGAAGGGGCATCCCGCCCTGAAACGTTGCCCCCCCCCCTTATTCCACCACATCAGCTCCTTTTTTGCCCTTTTTGGCATTTCCCTTTTATTTATTTTTTCCTTCCCCCCTTTTTTTCTCCCTTTTCCCACTCCCCTCCCCCACCTGCCTAGTTGGCATATATCAGTTTATATTCTATATCCCTAGATGTATGTAGCCGTGTAGCATCCATTCACTGTATATACTACATACCAGTGTTTCGTTATAATACAAATGATTTATTTTGATAAATCTCAGTGTTGAATCATCTTTTTGACATTCATTTATTCTTTTTTTTGTGTGCTGGGAACACCCACCAATTTCCTGTACTAGTTTTGGGAAGGTCTAGGGTCCCTCCCTTTGTTCCCCTGCACCTGACGTTCTACTTCTTTTTTTAGTTTTATTTGGAGTGCTGCCTACAACACCATACTTTATGTAACAATAAGAGTACCCCACAGATAATGCCCAATTGGGGGTGCTGTCTTACAAGTCATCCACAACATAAGCCTATTATCCACGTGCAATCGGCTGATACCATGGGTTTCAAGCACATCTCAGCCTTAGGACAGGAAGGGACTTGGCTCTTATACAGTGTGTTTCAGGCACCTCTCAGATATGCTAATGTCCCTGGCAAGGTAAAACACCGGCTCTGATACAATGTTTTTCAGACACTTCTCAGTTATAGCAGCGGTGCTTGCAGTCATGAGCTAGATGCTACCTCTGACTCTCCCACAAGGTGTACCTCAGCTTGCAAGCAGTGGGGGATATAATGGCTTGGATACAGTGAGTGCCCCCATTCACTTCTCCCCAGCATATATCCCTTTATTGCTGTAAAGCCTGTCCCTGATGCTCTCCATCTCAGCAGCACCTCCAAATGTAACACCTCCCCCCCCCAAAGGGAGACTTGGTAGTTACAGGATGTGATGTTGTGCATACCTACTGGTTCTAGGAGGTTTGAGTCTCCGCCGATGGTACTGGGGAGTGACAACAGGGCAGGCTTCAGCTTCTATTCCATGATGCAGCGCTTCATGTTTGTAGGGCCCCTGCCAAGGGTTGTTCCCACAGATACTCCTCAAACACTGAAACAGATAATCCAGCGATTGGACAACTGGTTTTTATTGGCAACCTCCAATCCTTCTCCATTTTCTCCATGGTCCCTGGAGCAGACCCAAGGGGCTTGAGGCCCTAAGAGCCCCTCCTTAACCCCCTTACCCCCTGATGGGGCAAGATGGAAGCTCTCCCACTTTACAGAGGGAGGGAAGAAAATACATAATTTTGTGGAATGCCAGCTTTTATACCTGGCGAGGGGTTTGTAACGCTGTCCCATAACAGGGCAGGTCCAGGTACTGACAGGCATCACACCACTGGCATGTGATCCAGTCAGTACCCTCCCAGGCATGACACTCCAAACTGCCATTAGGCCTGCACCTGGATAGGGTAACATTGTATCTATCCAGGCTGCAACTGCAAGCTAGGCCCTGTACAGGAGTTTAACCCCAACACTGCCTGTTCCTATAAGGACTTATAGTGTTAGGCCAAAGGAAAGGGTATAGCCAGGGGCTCTAGGCTACATACACACATAATAAAATATTTCTTACGCTGTGAAACTAACATTACAAAGTAGAATTGGTGGGAAAAGAATGGACATAAACCCCATTTACAAATTTCATAATGGATTCTAGCAGACATAATGAATTCTGAGTCACAGAAATCTATTTTCACTGAACATGATGCAATGTGTGTAGATGTATGTAATGTAGTCATTTTGAGTTACTGAGGAAATCATGATCATAGATGGAAAGACAACAGACCCCTAACTATATGGCCACTGTAATGTGTTGCCACTATTTGTTTCGCACATCAAAATATCGCTCTACAGTTAGTCATGATTTACTGTAAGAATGTACTTTTGTGCAAATTGGAATTTCTACTGGTTCTTTTTGCTGCCAACTCTAAAGCTGTTGGAAAGATGATATGAGACAGATTATCCGTTAACAAGTTTTGTTCTGTCTTAGATTTTCTGCAGGGAACTGAAGGAGCAGATGTAGCTATTCTTTGACAAGAAAAAAGAAACGAAGAGGATTCTTCTCAATGTCGTTGGCCAGCTCTGCTAAATCATATATGGAAGCGGAAAAGCTTCAAATTTGGTGAAAACAATCTGTGTGGAATATGAATTGTACTTAATTTCCCAAAACCTGAAGTAGACTGGAGGTCTGGAGCTCGGTGCTTGACTCCCCGATCACACTTTTAGAAAAAGAGGGACCTGCAATGTGTTAAAGCAGCACTCCAACTTGCAGGTTTTGTTTTGTATATTTATTTATTTTAGTTATAGGATTGAAGCAGGGGGTCTACAGAGCTGAACCGCATTAATTTCAGCTCTGGGGACCCGCTGCTTCCTGAGATACTTACCTCCATGGGGGGTGCCGGTATCTCTGCAGGTAACAGTACTGACGGGGCTTGTTGGATCTAACATAATGGCGCCTTTAAATGTCCCGCGTCTTGTGGGCCAATAGGAAACCGTGACATCATCCCTTGCGGATTCCTATTGGTCAGCGTGACGAGGGACATTTAAACATGAACTGGATACTGGCTCCCATCCCTTACTGAGGTAATTATCTTGGGGAGCAGGGGGTCCCCGGTGCTGAAATTAATGTAGTTCAGCTGATGAGACCCCCTGCTTCAATTCTATAACTAAACAAAAATAAATAAACATAAACAACAACCTGGAGAGCAACTTTAATTCCTCTCTGCCAGTGAAAGGGTTAACATGATAATTCTTAGCTGCCTGAACAATAATTTGCCTTCACCTTTTGCATTTTCATATATTAGTTTGAAAAGCTAGGGACTAAACAATCAGCAACAGATGTCCCGACTCCCGAGGCACGAGTTCAGTAACCATGCAAATTGTCAGCCCAGGAATACTCCAGTAAACTGTATAAGAAAAGCAAGAGTCCGGCTTTGTCAAACAGATAGGGTAGTTGATGAAATTTCTGGATTCAATCATATGTTTAAATGCAATGCCTTTTTGTCTCAACTAAACTTCACTACACTGGTAGCGATTTTAAGACATCAATATTGAACATGTGAGCAACAATACATGATGTAGAGCAGCAATGCAGTTGACAAGGGATCTTTGTTTGATCAACGTGATCAAAGGTTCACACTAAACACAAAAATACTGATTTGACACTAAGCAAATGAAATGATTTATGTGATTTCTGCAAATCACACATCTGGACTTCGACATTCTATGACAAATCTGTATATATTCTCATGATAGTGGAAGGGTAATTTTTTCTTCTTCTGAAAACGAATGTGTTAATTACTGTTTCACCTATTTAATAGTATGTTTTTCTTATGACCCCAGCAGAATTTCCTCCATTGAAAAGTAACATATTACTCTTATGCAATCATAATTTGTACTTATTTTATCTACTTCAGTAGGATGGAGAGTTGATTTAAAAAAAAGTGCTTTAGATAGATTAAAGACTGCAATCTAGTACGATGAAAGGAAATACATCCCACTCCCCTTTCCACTCACTTATCTGAGTCTTTATAGCTGTGGTAATATTACATTGAAGCCATTTTGGTGTGTCTATGAAATGCTGTCTAAATGCGGCTACATCCAATTTCAGTTGTTTAAATACCTTGGGTACGGTACGATGTACTACCCTTAACCTTATAAACCTGAACTTGTTTTAAATACCTCACACAGGACACAGATGTAAGGTGGTGTAAGGCCTCACATTTTATTAAGACATCACCATTTACATAACATTTAAACATAACAATTAACTGCTCGCCTCCTAGCCTGAGAAAAATAATACATCAATAATACGTAAATAACAATGATTCTGCAACCTAGTTAACCATACCTGAACAACCATACTGCAAAACAACCATTTCTGTGCTGTCACAGGTAAAGCAAGTGTTATGTTTTTTCAAAATACACTATATAATAATAATAGCATGTTTTTGTATAGCGCTGCTAGTTTTACATAGCGCTTTACAGAGACATTTTGCAGGCACAGTCCGTGCCCTGTGGAGCTTACAATCTATGCTTACATGCATGACAAAATGGAGATGTGGGGGTGGGGGTGGGGGGGAGCTCTCCTGTCTGCTCCTTAGGTGCGCTTGAGAAGCCCTTGTCACAGCAATCTATTTAAACCCCTTAATTCCAGCCCAATCCTCCCCCTCCCCCGTGCTCAGGCTGATCCCTTATGTAAGGAACCACCTAGGGGCAGCAGGTCTCAGGGGGTGGCAAGAGAGAAACTGTAACAGCACTGCTGTTTTCCTATTTTTTTTTTTTATAGTAGTGGGATTGAAGCAGGGGGTCTCCGGAGCTGAGTCGCATTAATTTTGACTCCGGGGACCCCCTGCTTCCTGAGATACATACCTCCTTAGGGGTGCTGGTATCTCCTTCTCAGGTTTAAAGTCCCATGTCACATGGGCAAATAGGAAGCCACCTATGACATCACAGCTTCCTATTGGCCCATGTCACTGAACACCTAAACCTGAGCGGGAGAGGGGGGCTTCCTTATTAGTGCTTGCCAATGGGCGACACATAACCTATGGACGGCCTGCCTGTGCTCCCCATGGCCCAACTATTGATTTTTCTCTGCCAAAACACTCAGCAACTGTCTTAACAACCAATTTCCAGACTCCTAACCACTCTCTACCTGCAAATTCCCTACACCTAACCCACCAAAATATCTCAGCAGCTCCCTAGTCCAATCACTAAACATGTGTAGCCCTTGGACTCTCACCCTAAGTGAGATTAGATCTGTTTCTCCATATTAGTGGTGGTGTGGTGCGTACCTGTGAGGTAACAGGAGGGCTGAGCTCTTCCGCGGTGGTGTGGGGAATCCTCAGGACAGGCTTTTAGGGTTCTTCACTAGGTCAGCGCCTCCAGTCAGCATGGGTCCTGTGTTTGCAGGATGGTCCATACTGACACTATGTTCTGGTCCAGTCAGTAACCACAATGGATTGTAGTGCAACTTGTTCTTTATTCAGTACAGCAGAAGTCAGCCAGACTATACAGCCCCGCTTTAAATATAAGGCCTTGCAGGCCCCATCCAGATTATTATCCCTGGTAGTGCTCAGGATAACACTCACACACTCCCACTCCTCAGGGGGGGGGGGGGAGATAGACTGACTTACTTCTGAGAAAGTGCCAGAATCAGCCCAGAGGATGTGCTTGTAACCCCGCACCATAACAGAACAGGTCTGGATACTGATAGGTCATCACATACAGCATGTGACCCAATCAGTATCCTTCTCTCTGGCTGACACTTTCTGGTTGTTGCAAGGCCCGCCCTTAGATATATTTGATGTATCTAAAGCTGCAAAAGCACACAAGGCCTTTCCGAAGGAATTAACCCATCCACTGCCTGCTCCTAACAGGACTTACACTGGTAGGGTCCAGGAAAATAAGTAGCAACCGGGAGACTACGTGTCAAGAGAGAGGGGATTTGGCCTGGGATTAAAGGGGTTACACCCCATTTGGCCACCCTCTACTCTCACCTGGGAAGCAAGGGGTTAACTGGACTGGGGTCCAGTAAGGTGGTTTTTACCTTGCTTCAGTATCCAACTGTTTATTCCCCTGTATAAATGTATTGTTTCTGTGACAGTGTCTGCACCACCCACACACTGGGGTTTAAGGGGTTAATGAGCTACAGTTTAGGAAAATACAAATGTGGTGTGTCTTTTCAGAAAAATCTGGGCTTCAAAAGGCTTGATTGAAGTTGGGTGTGAAAAGTACAGAGGGGGTTTGGTGTATGTTAACACCTATTGCTTGTAGAGACAGCTAGATCCAGGCTGGGGCATTGGGTGTGAAATATAGCACCGGTGACAAATGTTCACTACACTGGAGTCCCTGCTTCAAAGGATTTCTTGATGGGGGCCAGGGGTGCGGTTACGCAAGGAGATATCAGAATGAGTGACCTTATTAAATATAAGAATATTATGAGATGTCCTCGGCTGAACGTGCTAAAAGCTTCATATGTGTATTCGTGGGACTGATTCGCACATAAGGATTACAGACAACTGATGTCTGGCAGGTACTAAGAGACAGATATTAATATCTCTCTTAATTTTAGTATTACACGGTAATATTTAGTCTCATTGGGAGCGTCATGCGTGCCGGAATGTATTAATATGTCTCGCGTGCCAGTAAGTATTACTAAACTGAAGTTATGAAGTTATTTAGATAGGAAGAGCAGTTTTTAAACGTCCTTGGGTGGGAGGAGTTTTACTCTGAGGAAAACTCTCAACCTCACCACTGATTTATGAGAGGGACTGGGTTTAAGTTGTGTTCAATGGGAAATAATTGTATAAGAACCAGGCTCAGCCTATGGCTATTGCCTTTCGTGTCTTTGTGAGTTTCAAGATTGCTGCATGAACTGTTAATCAAGATTTTATGATTATTTCATCATTCCATCTTAAGTGAGTGTCTATATTTTGTCTGTTATTTGTATAATCTGTTGTGTTCACCTTTTTCAAGGAATAACTTACATTTTATCATATCTAAGTCTCGTTCAGTTCAACCCAGTTATATTTGGTGGTGTATTATTCATAGCCTGTCACAAAGCTCCCGTCACACTACGCTGCACACGCTATCCCTCAAACGGGAAAATGGGGTCATCCCCACTCCCATAGGGGGTTATGCACAAAGCAGTGATAAGTGTTTTTAAGTGAGATAAATGCTTTTTGGCGCAATTTATGGTGCAAATTATTTAGCAATGACTGTGTTTTGATGATGAAAAGCCTTTTAAGCGCAATACTGCAGTGTTATCACTGCTTTGTGAATCGCGCTGCACGCAATATTGAGAAATAAAGGCATTTATCTCACTTAAAAACACTTATCACTGCTTTGTGCATAACCCCCATAAATGCTAATTGCTTTGGGGCTTTCATTAGGGGAGAAAAAGGTTATGTACATAGATTCCCCTATAGACTGTGAAATCAGATATACACTCTATGACAGTGGTTTCCAACCTTTTTTTGGTTAAGGAAGTGAAATTCTGAGTAACCCCCAACCATCTCTAAAAGCGCGTCTGTGATCAGATGCATTGTAAATTCTTTATATTTGATATAATTTTCAAATGTCCAGAAAATTGCAGGAAACCCTTTAGGGATGTCCAGGGAACCCGAGGCTTCCTAGGAATCCTGGTTGAAAAACTCTGCTCTATGCAGTAGTGCAAATTCCCTGGATCATGTACATCAATATGACACAATTGACTAATTAAGAAGTGACGTTCGCGCATTTTTTTTTTTTTTTACATGATGCCGATTGTTTTAAGCAAAGACCTTACCACCAGTTTAGACAAAGCAGAATTAAATGATGCAATGAGAAAGGAAAATTGCACCACTTATAGATACATACTTTGAAACATCCAATTCTAATATTGCTCTGAGCAATCCTAACAGCTCCAAAAAAGATTCCCCAATTGCAACACAAAGGAATTTGATACTTAGCAATAGTTAGATGGAATATAAAATGGAGGTTCTTAACTTCAACTTAACATAATAACACCCATTTGCCAACAATTAACATGTATCTTCCCTGTCTTTCAGTTTTTCATTCTGGCCACATGATTTATTCGAAATACTGTCGATTTAAAATAAAGAAAAATATTAACAAAAATAGTATGTACAGTATTATATACACCTTAAACATAACATAACGAGTTCATTAATTACAGTATGCACAAAAGATCCTTACGTTCTTACTATGAAAAACAGAATTTGAATAGCCAAGGGTTAATTTGCAAACATAGCGTTGAATGACAAAGCTGTTTTCTAAAAATCTAAATATTGGCCATTTGCAATGGAGGATCTGTTGCTGGAGGTGGAGTTTTTTTAAGTGAAACTTCTTTAGTGGCACCTCATTCCTAATGGGACAAAAATGGATTGTGGAGACAGAAATGAAACGGATGTGACGTCAAAGTGCTGACGTCACAGTGCTGGCAGTTGAGGCCAGGCTGTGTTCTGGCAAATCACATGCGGCGCCGCTCCTAACCATCTTTGTTCCCCCCCACGCGGCCGCTTACACGCTCCCCCCCACCCGCTCAACATTTACCGGCGGCGGTCGTGATCTGGTAGGCTGAAAGGGGCTGGGGGGAGGACAAGTGTGCTGGGGGGAGTAAGGAGAGGGGGGAGTCAGGAGAGGGGGGAGTCAGGAGGGGGGAGGGGGGGCAGAACACACGCGCACACACTGACTGACACACACACACACACACACACACACACTGACTGACACACATACACACACACACACACACACACACACTGACTGACACACATACATATATACACACACACACACACACACACACACACACACACACACACACACACACACACACACACACACACACACACACTGACTGACACACATACACACACACACACACACACACACACACACACACACACACACACACACACACACACACACACACACACACACACTGACTGACACACATACACACATACACACACACACACACACACTGACTGAGACACACATACACACACACACACACACACACACACACACACACACACTGACTGACACACATATACACACACACTGACTGACACACACACACACACACACACTGACTGACACACACACACACACACACACACACACACACACACACACACACACACACACACACACACACACACACACACACACACACACACACACACACACACACACACACACACACACACACACACACACACACACTGACTGACACACATACACACATACACACATACACACACTGACTGACACACACACTGACTGACACACATACACACACAGACTGACACACACACACATACACACTGAGACACTGACACACATACACATGCACGCACACTCTGACACACGCACCCACACTCTGACACACGCACACTGACTGACACACACACACCCCAGTGATGCGCTGAACACCGCCCCTGAATGATGTGCCTATTCCCCCCCCGTGAGCTCCCCCCCTCCCCGTGAGCTCCCCACCCCGTGAGCTCCCCCCCCGTGAGCTCCCCCCTACCCCCCTGTAAACTCCCCCCACCCCGTGAGCTCCCCACCCCGTGAGCTCCCCCCCCGTGAGCGCCCCCCCTACCCCCCTGTAAACTCCCCCCCCCCGTGAGCTCCCCCACCCGCTCAACATCCATGATGCTGGTACTGCTGCCAATAAACACATACACACACACTCTGACGCACGCGCCCCTGAATGATGTGCCTATTCCTCCCCCCCCCCCTGTGAGCTCCCCCACCCGCTCAACATCCATGATGCTGGTACTGCTGCCAATAAACACGACCCCGCCAATCAAATGTACTCATGCTCTAAGCAGTAATAATATTATTGTTACTTTATATGTTGCTGACAACACACAAAGAAGTTTCACTTACTATGCGCGTGCACAGCACACACAGCTTTTTCCAGCAATGGCCAGATAAAGCCACCACATTCTGTAAATGGGGTTGTTCCAAGTCAAACTTGATGAATTATTTTGCACTGCTGAGGAAAGACTTGCAAACATATGGAATTCCTTTGAAGGCAAATTCTGCATTCATCTGATTTGAAAATGGCCTGCAAGTGACCGCACCTATACATTCTGCTTCTGTTATACTGTACATGAGGATGCTTACAGCTGACCACCATTGTGCATGCTTTTCATTAGAACTAGAGATGGGCGAAAATGTCAAAATATGAACCGCGGATTTGCCGCACTGGTTTTACTAACATCCAATCCACACATTGAAATCCAAAGGCGGATTGGGCACTAAATAATAATTTTTTTAAAAAACAGCCAGATGCAGTTGCTCTGTCCAAATTTGATATTAAATCCAAGTCCAGATTTTAAAGAGAGAGATATTTTAATATACTTTTGAACTCTGCTGCTCACACCTGTAACTAATCCAGCTATTAGCATATCTAGCAGGTATGTCAGATGTGCTCCTTTTGGTGCACAAGGAACATTGAACCGGCACCCAGGAAGTGGAAGTAAAGGAAGCCACCTGAGATTCCTGAGATTCCTGGGAAATAAGCAAATTTGAATATGCAAATAAACTAACCTAATTATTTAGGTCAATTGTAGGCAAGTTCACATATCAAATTTCAAGAATGTCACAGTATTGCAAAGCTCACATTTTATGTAAAATACCCTATACCCACCACGGGCTCTCTGTACCAAGGACAAATTCTATCACAGAGTTGTGTTTCTGTCACAACTCCTGCCAGGCAGCACCTACATATTAATGTAAGGTGCGTCATTTTTGGTATGTCTGTGTCTGTCTGCGGAACTACAACTGCATATTGGTGCAGGTCTATTTATTAAAGCAGCGGTGCGCAAACTGGGGGGGCGCGACCCCTAAGGGGGGGCGCGAGACTGCCGACGGGGGGGGGGGGGGGGGGGCACGGGGTTTACAGAGGCCCCGCGCTTCCCGAAGGCACTTAAATTAAGTGCCGGGGGAGCTGCAGGGCCTCTGTAAACCTAACTTACCGTAGCGCCGGCGGCTTCCTCCCTGCGTCGCCATGGCAACGCGGCGTCAAAATGACGCTGCGAGGTCATGTGACGTCACGTTTCTATGGCAACGTGACATTATTACGCCGGAGCGCGGGTAAATTGGGGTTGGGGGGGCACGGGAGTGAGGGGACAGCCGGCAGGGGGGCACAGGGAAAAAAGTTTGCGCCCCGCTGTATTAAAGAATGTGCGGCTTGCTTTACTTTACTTGACGGTTTTCTGCTTTGGTTTTATCCATCACCTTCAAGGTGGCGTAAGTATTCTGGACCCAGGGTCATGTCTAGGGTATGAATGAACCCAGATAGCTTCAACTCAGCCCCCTTTCCAAAGCACACCAAGTCCTGTTATATTTTATTCACCTTATTAGGAAAGGAGCAGTATATACAGGCACTTGTGGATGTAATGGTGTTGTGAGAAAAAAAAGGCAACATAATGTATCCATTCCATCTGCACTGGGAGTGAAACTGCAAGGAAAGTAACATCCAAATACAGCTAGCAGGCAGAACTGCCAAGGAAAGGGGGGGGGGGGGGGGGTGAAACAGAGAAGGCAGAAATGGGTACTTCTGTTCCATGACAGTAAGTCTTTTATTGGGGGGGGCAAAATACCAGCGCAGCCTGTGCCAAATTCTAAAACCGTAGAAATCCACTTAATAAATATGTCGTCTTTCAGACCGAACAAGATGTGATTTGTTTTTACGCATTCGCGTCACTAGACACGTACTTCTTGATGTATAGAGCCCCATGAATGAACACGGAGGGTTTATTTTGAAGAGTAAAGCAGTTATTTGCTATCGAAGAACATTAATTCCCTTTTAAATACGTTTTTTTTCTTTTCTCATCTATTTATTAGAATGTTTTCACCCCTGCAACTATGTCTATTACTGTCCTGTAAAAGTTGTGATGGAACATTCTGTTGTGTCTGACTTCATCCTTTACAGACTCCTACGCCAAATTAGCAGCTGTGGACCTCAAATGAAGTATTGCTCCCTGCTGATTGTTCTCTAACCATTTGGGTTTCTTTTGGTGAAACTGGATACAGGATGATCCTGCAACATTCGTTAGCAGAACACTGTGTGATATGGTACTCAAATGACATTGCCGTTTTGTTGCAGCATGATCATATGATTAAGAAATTTGACAAATTCTTATATGTATAGAAATATATTTGTAAATAGTAACTTACCAACATAATTCTCTGCTGCCGTGTCAATCTCACGGGCAAGTTACATCTTGTATGCCTGCAGCCCACATACCTCCAATTGTGCTATTTTTATTCTGTTGAGTTGTACTTCCTCAACTCAGCATATTTCTTATTAGGCTCCATCAACAGCACTTACATTAGTCAGTATTTGATGCCATACTAGTTGTTCCTAGAGCCTACTTTCATATTCCAACATTGATTCATCCACCAGTTAAACTAAAATAAAATATAGCTTTCCTTTTTAAGAATGCTGACTGCTGAGATTTAGTATGTAACACTTGATCTTCTTGGTTCCGCAGAAGTAGTATTGGTAATGTTAGTGTAACCCCTTTCCCCCCACCCTAAGGGAGATTCAGCTCAATACAAATAACTTACTATTGAAAAACATAACTAGTGTATATAATTTCATATATCTGGCTCTATATATATATATATAATAAATGGACAGCGTCTGATGCACTATTGGGAACCATAAATAATCCCAAAATATAGTGGATGAAATATGACGAGCTAATTAAAAAATATTGAGCCAGTGTGCAGATGTCAGGTGAACACTATATGGTGTCAGTAAACCTTAACACCCATATGTTGGGATGAAAAAATCAGACGATTATAGGTTGATACATAATATAGAAAACAATGAATAAGTCCGTCAAATTGTATCAAAGTTCAAAGTGTTTAGTGATGGGTATAAAAACCACAAAGAGTGTCCTCTGGAGATCCAGGCTGCTTCCTTCAAGGATATGACCACTTCTTGTGATGAAACCTAAAAGAGGAAAAAAAAAAAAAGAGAAAGTGCGAACTCCTAGTATAAAATCAATTTGACAATTTAATAAAACGGGACAACTCTACAATCATCAACCTCACAAACGCCAGATGGTATTAAGCATGTATGAGATAAATCTCAAACTCCGTCACTGCAGCCGTGAGGTTAATGGCGTTCGCCGTTCACGTGGACGCTGATGGTACTTCCAACATATCCGGCACAATTCTGCAGTGAAAACTCCTGGTGTGTGACTGATGTTTTCCTCAGATCCTATCCTTATGTGTTTAGTTGCGACTACAACTTCCTCAGAAGAAACTCTGATGAAGTTGTAGTCACAACTAACCTAAAAGAGGAAAAAAGAGAAACTCTACAATCATCTCACTCACAAACGCCAGATGGTATTAAGCATCTATGAGATAAATCTCAAACTCCATCAACTTCCTCAGATGAATCTCTGATGAAGTTGTAGTCACAACGAACGCGTAAGGATAGGATCTAAGGAAAAGATCAGTCACACGCCAAGAGTTTTCACTGTGGAATTGTGCCGGACGTGCTGGAAGGACGTATACCATGGGGGCACCTAACACAAGTGTTGCTGGAGGACGAATTCACCAGGTGTGATTACCAGTTACGGTTACCGGAAGCATCATCGGCATCCAGGAGTACGGTGGACACCCTCACCATCACGGCTGCAGTGACGGAGTTTGTGATTTATCGCACACATGCTTTATACCATCTGGCCTTTGTGAGTGAGATAAATGTACAGTTGTCCTACCATACCATGATCCACATCATTATCTTGCTAAAATAAGTGATTTTGGTATCATACAGTATATTAGTCCTATTTGAATGTTGAACATCTATTAGTACTCGTGTCCCAAACAGTCCAGCCCATTAAGTGCTGTCTGTGCTGTGCCAGGCAGGCAGCGCTACACCCATTCCTAACATCTCTGTCAGAATTGACAATTCTAATCTGGCTGCCACCCACAATTACATAACGTCAATGTTGTATGTAAAAAAAGGCAGTCAACGTTCAACAGACATTCAAATTTATGTATGCATAGTTTTGATTAAAAAAACCCCCCTACTGTGCAGCTCAGAGTCCTGTTGTTTTATTTTAAAAATGACATAATGTGATAGAGCAGTTGCTAACTCTCACTCTCTCTCCCAGTCTCAGGGCACTAGAGGTTGGGTATGTGGTGGGGGATAGCGGTTTAAACTAGGTTTAACAGCAAAACTAGGCAACATACAGCATGATTGACACACATTCCATGTCTAGCACACATACTCTATTTAATTAATAGTCAAAAGTTTCCTAGCTCAATGTAAGAATGTGCATCGCATCTACAGTACTTGATTGTTGACAGAAAAAAATGTGCTCACTGTATTCAGTTAATTTTTTTATTATAAAAATAAATATTTTTATTCTAATAAATAACAAAGCAAAATAAACAACAAGGTAGTTAGCCCTACAAAACCACAGAACAGGTAGAATAAAATTAAAGCACATGGGTAACATAGTCCAAAATCAGGGTCTCCCTCGCAGTCTCTTAGTAATTAAAAATAATAATAATAATGTCTCACCATCATGATTATGATGACGAGGAGAAGCTTTGTTTCTCCTACTTTCTTGTATGAAAAGTTGTAGTTAAAAAATAGAATGAATTAGCAATCAACCTGTCTAACAAAATGCAGTTAGAGGTGCTATGGTCCTGCATCCACACCGCAAGGTGCATACAACTATACAAAAAACAAACGGGATCAGCACTCAAAATAATAATAATGAAGGACTTACATTTTTCTTTTGGTCTCACCAAGTATCTTTTTTAATGTATCAAGAAAGCAGCAATATTAGCAGATACTGTGCACATATAACAATGTGTGTCTGCTAACATTTCCTTTCCCTAAATGTGCTGATATTTTCTGTATTGCTGCTTTTTTGATACATTGCAGAAGATTCTTAGTGAGACCAAAAGGTAAATGTAAGTTCTTCATTATTATTATTTTTGAGTGCTGATCCAGTTTGTTTTTTATGAAAAGTTATAGAAGCACTAGTAGCAAATAGCGTGTCTTCCAGCCGGGTACCTTATGTGTGCTCCTTTTTCAGCACAGTTATGTCTCCCTAATTTACGTGGAGTAACTTTTGAGGGTATATATATATAAACAGATAGAGCACAGCTGGCACTCCAAGCAAAAGAGTCAAATCATCAGGTGCATGTTCCATAAGACAAGTATACAGCACTTCCCTGAAGAAGGTCCTTAGTGTGGACCGAAACGTTGGTTTACACATGTGCGGTCATGTTGTTTGAATACAATCTTTTTGCTACATTCTACAGAGTGCTGTTTCTTTGCTTTCCCTGCTGGGAAGGCAATCTGTTGCATATATATATATATACTAGCTGAGAGACCCGGCGTTGCCCGTGAGTTAAATTTCATGCTCCCTCCTGTCCCCCCTATTTGTGTGCTCCCCCTCTCCCACCCCCCAGAGGGAGGGAGGGACAGTGGACAGGAGGGGGGGGACAGTGGACAGGAGGGAGGGGGGACAGTGGACAGGAGAGGGGGGACAGTGGACAGGAGGGAGGGGGGACAGTGGACAGGAGGGGGGGGCAGTGGACAGGAGGGGGGGGACAGAAGGGAGGGGGGGGGACAGGAGGGAGGGGGGACAGTGGACAGGAGAGGGGGGACAGTGGACAGGAGGGGGGGACAGTGGACAGGAGGGGGGGGACAGTGGACAGGAGGGGGGGGACAGTGGGAGGTGAGGTGAGTGAGCACTGGGGAGTGAGGTGAGGCCTTTTTTATAAGTGGCTGGTAGCCATGAATGTTTATTATAGACAGAGGGTGGCCCTCACCCCACACAAAGCATGTCCGCCCACTCTGTCTGACATTGACACACCGACTGGCTATGTCTGGATTGTGAGTGACCCCGCAGCGCGGGTAAATCCTGTAGCCTCTCTGATAGAGGGAGCAACCGTCACGCGCCAAGGGCGGGAGGGGGGAGGGGGCCAGGGGGTGAGCGCGCGGACAGTGGCCGGTCTTTGGGCGGGAAAACACGCACCTGACAGGAGCCGGGCGGGAACAGACCGCCTCACTATTGCCAACGACGCCATAGCCTGAGGAAAGAGAGAGCGACATCTGGTGGGAGCAGCTGCAGGAGGAAGAGGGTCCTTCCAAAGGCTGCCTGGCCACTGCCTGTCCCCCTGCCGGGAGGGAAGTGAGTGCATGTGTGTGTGTACACAGGGGTGAGAGTGTGAGATGAACTTACCAAGGACTCTGCAGGGCTTCTTTGGGGTATGCTGTCAGTGCAAGTGTGTGACAGTGAAGTAGGTGTGTGTCAGTGATGTCCGTGTAAGTTTTGGCCAATGACAGTCGTGTGGGCGGTGTGTGTCACAGTGGGGCGTACCTCTTGGGCAATGACAGTCGGGCTGGCCACGGACCAATCACATTCACCGCAGCTAGTACCAACCTTTGATTTTATATATTAAGATATCGGGAGCTAGGTGAGGTTTGAGCCTAGATGTTATTGATATGCACGGCTCCTATTACTTACCGTAGATGCAGCTACCCCATTGGTACTGGTTAGTAACATTTTTTTCTATTGGTTCTGGTTGGAGGTGGGCTGTACCTGGGATGGTGAATTCGGTTTTTTAAGTGGTTTCAGGTGTTTTATTGTATGATGTTTGGGGTATATATGGGTGTTTAAAACAGTCACTTGTTGCACTGCCCTGAGGAAGGTCCCTCTACGAGGACCGAAACACTGGCGTCCCTGTGTTCACAATACACACTTTTTTGTATCATCATTGCGGTGTGCTGTCTTCTGTCATCAGGATCCCCCTGGTTACTACATGTCTATATTCAATGGTTTGATACATTTTGCATGGAATACCCAGTACTTTTCATATTTTGACATAGGGTACATACAATATGGCTTCTTGACCAAAGTGAGTGGTTACTACAGATGTGGCAAGACTTAATGTCCAATTGGGGTTTTATGCAAACGGGTTCCAGTTACTCTCACCCTCATAGTGGTGCTCAAATCAGGATCAAACATTTTCTCAACTATGAATCGCGCTTTGTTGTTTACATGATAAAATGCCCATGCGGTCTCCACTACGTGGGTAAAACCTCGCGTATGTTAAAGGAAAGGATCGCGATTCATCGTTCTACTAATAGAAAGGCATTGAACAGCACTGCTGACAACACTGAGCTTAAATATCTGCCTGTTGCTAGACACTTTAAAGAAATGCGGCACTCTCTGGCTACTATGCGCTGTATGCCCATTCTTCAAGTGCAGCCACCGTCACGAGGTGGTGACAGAAATAAGATTCTTTTGCAACAAGAAGCAAGACTGATTTATGAGCTCAGGACTATTTCACCACATGGACTCAATGAGGACTTGAAGTTGGGCTGCTTTTTGTAATATTTTTTGTAATATTTGTAATACTTTATTGCATGTGCTCTCCACAGTACTGTCAATTTTCTTCCATGTTCCCCTTCCCTGTATGTTTTATTTTGTCCACATCTTCACACTTTGGTGTCTTTACCACTTGGTGAACCAGGTCTGACTCCTCTCAGTATTACACCATACAGTATGGGTTGGCATGGATTTAATACTGGGAGTTAGGACGTCCATAGTTGTGTGATTTTTTGTCTTTTAAATTTATGTGTGTATACCATTTTCACATTTTTATTAAGAGTTCTCTTAGCTTTGGATTTCTGTATGATAACTGCATTAACATAGCTAGCAAAGTTATTATTGCCTGGACATCCTTTCAGCAGTTAGTTTGCATGATTATTATAGGTACCACCAGGGGCGCTGTGGCTAAGTTATTATGTGTTCATTTAGTGGGACAGTGTGACGATTCAGGGGATTCCTTCCCCTTCTTTCTCTCCCTCTGTCCCATCTCCTGCCAATCCCTCTACCCTTTCCCACTCCGTCTACCTCTCGCTATACCCCACTGCCTCAACGCATGCCCCGCAGGTCTTGCGCGCCCGTGCGGTCCCAGAGCCCCTGCAGTGACGCTCCCCGCTCCCAAACACCAGCTATGCCCGCGGCCAGTACCTCACCTTCCCTGGCGGCCCCATCCGCTCCTCTGCCTCCCTCCAGTGGGGTATCCACGGTGCTCCGTGCGCCTGGTGACGTGGCCTGCGCGCGGTCCCTCAGCTTGCAGAGGGCGTGCACACATGCTCCTCATCTGGGCTCTGTTGCCCTTCTGGTTCCTCCTCCCGGTCCCTGCGGGCCATCTCCCTATCACAGCCTGTGCGCGCGCACCGTCAATTTACAGAGGGCGCGCGCACACAATCCTCTTCTTTAGCCTGTCACGTTCCTGACTCCTCCTCCCAATCCCTACAGGCCATTCCCCTGACTGCCCCTTCTGTCTCCTCCTCTTCTCTCCCTGACCTATCTCTGTTGTCTCCCACTTCTCTCTCTGCTCCTCCCCTCTCCTATTGGTGTGTCTCCCTTTATAATCCCTGTCTGTCCTCTTCTTCCTCGCTCTGCATAGTTCCTGTTTCCCTGTGTGCTGACCTATGCTGTGCTCCCTCTGTGTCCCTGCTGTATACTGCTCCTGTGTTTACTTTGGATTTCCCTGGCTTTGACACCTGCTTGTCCTGGACTACCCTGCTCTCTGTACCCCTTTGAACCTTGCTTCGAACTCTACCTCGCTTACCTCTGGCATCCTTGGACCTGGATTTGTACCCCGACGACTCTACTCTCTGGACCCCTGAACATTGGCACACGGACACGACCATTCTTACGCTTACACCATCAGACGTTGCAAGTATTGTTAACAACTCTCTTTACAGGCCCAGCAACGCTATACCACACTCCGGGCTAGCTCCCACTGCTGTGGGTGTGTGGTGTAATACCGTTCCCACCTCAGTACTGGGGTCTTGCCAGGTCTGCGGGCATACAGGCGTGAGCCCAACAAATGCAGACGCCCCTGAGGTGGGTACCAGTATTTCCCTAGAGGGCTTACAATTTGTCAGTAACTAGCTGCTTACTGTCTCCCAGCAATTGGCCAAGTTCTCCCATCAGGAGAGTCCCATGGCTCCTAAACCACCGGTGGCCACAACCTATGCCAACCCAGGGCCCCGGATTCCCTCTCCGAATCGCTATGATAGGGACCCCCTCTCCTGCCGCGGTTTCTTAAACCAATGTGAGGTGCAGTTTGAGATGTCCCCCTCCCTGTTTCCCACTGGTCATGCTAAAGTAGCTTATGTCTACGCCTTGCTCACCGGAGACGCTCTCACCTGGGCCTCCCCCCTATGGGAGCGCAAAAGTGAGGTAAAACAAGATTACTCTCTCTTCAGACGTGAGTTTCAACTTGTATTTTATACTCCTGCACGGCGTGAGAGAGCCGCCTTCTCTCTTTTTCACATTTCACAGGCCCGAAGATCAGCTGCCAAATACGCCATCGAGTTCCGTACGCTGGCCGCAGAAGTCCTATGGAATGATGAGGCACTCGCCACCGCATACTCGCATGGACTCTCAGATACGTTGAAAGACGACCTGGCTACTCATGCCCGGCCTTCCTCCCTGGAGGAGTTGATAACCCCGAGCGTACGCATGGATCAGCGTACTCAGGAGCGACGGCATAAAAGGCACTCTACTCGCTTTCCTTCTTCTGTTGTTTCTCACAGGTCGCCTACAACACCTCTCCTGGCACTGGAATCTCCGGAATCTATGCAGGTCGGCAGTCAGCAACTTCGGGCCATGGAGAGAGCGCGTCGTTGTCTGAATAGACTTTGCTTCTACTGTGCGTCTCCAGAATTGTCCCCTGAAGCCGGGAAACGGGCACACCCAGTAAAGGTAGAGGGGCTTCTACTGGGTACTGTCTCTCCTTGCCCCTCTCCTCCCGAAGCTCTCCCAAAGAAGTTTCTGCTTCCTGCCACGTTGGAGGGCCCGAACCTTTTCCTGAAGGTTGACGCTTTAGTCGACTCGGGATCTGGTGATAACTTCCTGGGCCAGAAGTTCGCGTCGGAGAATCAAATCCCCATGGTCAGAAGGAAGACCCCCATTGGCCTTGAGGCCATCAACGGCCGACCACTCCAGCCGGCATTTATCATTTGGGAGTCTATTCCTCTTACATTGACCTTGGCTGATGGTCATAAGGAGGTTATTATCTTCGATATTTTTCAATCTCCTACTGTGCAAATTATTTTAGGATTGCCTTGGCTTTAACTCCACAATCCGCGCACTGACTGGACCGGTACTCTCCCTCTCCAGTGGCCTTTGTCCACAGACGCCGTTCCTGTGGAGTCTCCTGTTGCGGTGCTTGCTGGTCTGGATTACGTTTCTTACAATCTATTGACCCTGCCTACCGTGTATCATGAGCACCTGGATGTGTTTAACAAGGTACAAGCGGAGATTGTTCCTCCCCATCGTCCGTACGATTGTCCTATCAATCTCATCCCTGGGACCATCCTGCCGAAGTCTAGGTCATATCCACTCTCCGTCCCGGAGACCGAGCCCATGACGTCCTACATTCAGGAAAATTTGGAGAAGGGATTCATCACAGAAACATGGCTATCCCCTAAAACCCTTGATGCAAATTTCGCCATTCATGGATACTCCATTTTTAGGAGAGATAGGTCAAAGAGAGGAGGAGGGGTGTTATTTTATATTGCAGACACCTTACAATTTACACTGTTAAATTGCCCACCAAGTCCACCCTCTTTTGATACTCTAGTTGGCAAAATCTGCCTCCCCTTTTCTAAGCCCATCTTGCTTGCTGGCATCTACCGCCCCTCTAAAGTCCCTCTACAATCCTTGACTGATATCACACAATTTCTTGGCTCCATTTCCTCTCTGAATGAGAAGAGTGAGCTGCTAGTTCTAAGGGATTTCAACTTCAATTGGCTTGACCCTAAAAACCACAAAATCCAGATACAACTCAAGTCACTTAACCTATCACAACTCATTTCCCAACCCACACGGATAAACCTGAAATCGCATAACAATTCCTTGCTAGACTGGATTCTCTCTTCAAACCCAAGCAGAATCCAATCCTCTGGCATCCTTCCTGATATTTTCAGTGACCATGCAATAGTGTACTGTGTAAGGAAAATTAAACCACCCCATTCAAGCCCTAAAGTTCTCCTCACTAGAACATTTAAAAACTTTAACCCACAACAGTTTCTGGATGACCTTACCAACTGCCCATGGCACAGAATTGATTTAATTCCCGACCCTGATTCTGCGCTCGACTATTTCCAATCCGAGTTCTTAAAACTCTGCGATACCCATGCTGCACTACGCAAAATAAGGGTACGGGGGGCCCACCTTCCATGGGTTACACCTGACCTTATAGCACTCTACCAGTTCAGGGATGCCTTGTGGAAAAGCTACAAAGTAACTGGCACTACCAAGGATCTCAATCACTACAGATGCATGCGGAACATGTGCACAAGGCAAACAAGGCATGCAAAATCACAATATTACTCTGACAATCTCCACCAAAATACATCAAACCCAGCTAACTTCTGGAAGGTTATCAACAATATATTCCAGCCTCCTAACCATCAACAACCAAGTAATATCACTAAGGGGGATATTCCTCTGACAAACCCCACTGACATTGCAAATGCATTCAATGATTACTTTGTGGGATGTGCCACTAACTTATTAGCGAAACGCAGCACAAACCCCAAACATGAATCTCATCCTGGGAGTATCCCTACAGTCCCACCCCCTCCCAACACTGCCCACAATTTTCAATTTAGCCCAGTATCTGAAGAGGAGATTACACAAGCGCTCCTCAAACTAAAACTAAGCAGCCAATGTGGACCCGACTTACTACAATCTAGGTTCCTACGACTTGGTGCCCCAGCCATTGCCAAACCAATTGCGTCCATAGTCAACTCTATCCTGTCTGCAGGCCATATTCCTAAGACCTGGAAAACTGCCAGAGTTGTCCCAATCTTCAAAAGTGGGGACAAAAACACTGTCTCAAACTACAGGCCAATCTCACTTCTCCCAATTCTATCCAAAGTTAAGGAAAAATGTGTCCACTCCCAATTAAGCGATTTCTACACCAAGACAAATTTCCCTAGCCAATTCCAGTCTGGGTTTCGTCCCAAACACTCCACCGTAACTAACCTGCTAAAAGTTTGCAATGAAATCCAGTGTGGAATGGAACGGGGACAACTCACTGGTGCAGTATTCCTAGATTTTGCACAGGCTTTTGACACAGTTGATCATGTTATCCTGCTTAACAAACTCCAGAGCTCTGGAATAGGGAAACATGCTTTAAACTGGTTTCAGTCCTACCTATCAGGAAGATCCCAACATGTGTCCATCTCAGGCTCTAACTCCAACCCCCTGGATATCACCTGTGGTGTCCCGCAAGGCTCTGTTCTGGGGCCCCTACTCTTCTCAGTGTTCATTAATGATCTTCCCACAGCTTGTAAGGAAGCCTCAATACACATGTATGCAGATGACACAATCCTATATGCACACAGCCATAGCCTCTCTGACCTTCAACACATACTTCAGTCTGACTTTTTGAGACTCGAAAACTGGATTTCCCAAAACAAACTGTTTTTAAACACTGACAAGACTGTAACAATGGTATTTGGGACCAAGACTAAACTTGTAAAGCTTCCAGTGACTGAGCTACTGATTAGAACCAACGCTAACACCACCCTAACACCTGTCACTAGTTTTAAATACCTGGGCTTATGGTTTGACTCCCACTTAACATTCGGGATGCACATTGATACCCTGACAACCAAGACCTACTGCACCGACACACTTTATTCGAGCAAATACCCGGTATGTACCTGGCAGATACCTGGAATGTGCCGCTCCTAACCTCTGACAAGCCCCGTTGCATTTGCCTTCCCAGCCTGGGTTCATGCCTGGCTGATGGGCGGCTGATCTGTTAAATGATAATGATTAGGATTTAATAGGCTGCAATGCTTCGCGTGTCTACCAGATGGCATAAATTCATGAATTGTAATGCAGTTTATATATATATACTGTGCAGTATTGCAGCCAGCGGGAATAAAATGCTTCAATCCCTGCTTGGAAAATAACTCAATGCACTCGGGCAGAAAACAGTCACAAACCTCAATACACCCGGGTATACCCGAATTCGTGGGACTAGCCAAGCTCGAATAAAGTGTGTCGCCAGTGTATGCCAAACTAGGGGTACTTTACAGGAACAAATTCTCCCTAAGTCTCCTGGTCAGAAAGCGTATTGCACAGCAGATGCTAATGCCAATTATTGACTATGGAGACATAATATATGGCTCGGCACCTCAAACCCACCTTAGCAAACTTGACACCCTCTACAATTCAATTTGTCGTTTTGTTCTCCAATGCAACTACAACACACATCACTGCGAAATGCTCAAAGAAGTAGATTGGTCATCACTAGAGTCTAGGCGCAAAGTTCACCTTTCCTGTCTCACCCTCAAGTACTTTCTGGGCAAGCTACCCAGCTACCTGAACAAGCTCCCCTACCACATGCAGCACCTACAGTATCACCTGAGATCAAACTCCAAAAGACTATTCATGGTCCCAAGGCTCAACAAAGTATCTGGACGTTCCTCCTTCTCCTTCCGTGCACCCCAAAACTGGAACAACCTACCAGAGACCCTCACATCCACCACCAGTTTAAGTTCTTTCAAATCTAAGGCTGTCTCACATTTTAACCTGGTCTGTAACTGTTTCATACGCTCATAATATATATTTTCTTTAACTGTGCATGCAATGTCTTGTATATAATGTATACCTTGTTCATTTATGTAACTGTACTTGTAACCATGTATTATTTGTTTTTCTCTGTGCCCAGGACATACTTGAAAACGAGAGGTAACTCTCAATGTATTACTTCCTGGTAAAATATTTTATAAATAAAATAAATAAATAAATAAAATAATCCGCAACTCTACCTCCCCTGCCGGGGCTGGCTTCTTCTTTGTGAAGAAGGATGGATCGCTTAGGCCGTGCATTGACTTCCGCAGACTCAATAAAATCACGGTGAAGAACCGGTATCCCCTTCCGCTTATCTCAGAACTGTTCGATTGTCTCCAGGGGGCCTCTATCTCAAAGCTCGACTTAAGAGGTGCCTATAATCTCATTCGCATAAGGGAGGGGGCGAGTGGAAAACTGCATTTAACACACGTTCTGGACAATATGATTATCTTGTTATGCCCTTTGGTTTATGTAACACTCCTGCCATTTTTCAAGAGTTCATGAACGACATCTTCCGCAATGTATTGGGAACATTTGTCATTGTCTACCTAGACGACATTCTAATTTTTTCTAAAAATCTGGAGGAACACATTCAACATTCCAAACTTGTGCTTTCTAGACTCCGTTCTAATCGCCTATATGCCAAGATGGAGAAGTGTTTGTTCCACCAGTCCTCTACTGCCTTCTTAGGCTATATCATCTCCGGTGAAGGCTTCTCCATGGATCCAGAGAAACTGAAGGCTGTTCTCGATTGGCCGCTGCCTAATTCACTCAAGGCTGTGCAGCGTTTTCTCGGCTTTGCAAACTATTACAGGAAATTCATCAAAATTTTTTCTTCTATTGCTCTTCCCATCACCGCATTGACCAAGAAGGGTGCCGATATTTCTTCCTGGTCTCCAGAGGCTATTCTTGCTTTTGAGGTTCTCAAGAAGGCGTTCGTTTCTGCACCCATCCTTCGTCATCCGGATACCTCCCTCCCCTTCACTTTGGAGGTCGATGCCTCGGACGTAGGAGCCGGCGCAGTCCTTTCCCAAAGGAATTCTCCCCAAGAGAAACTTCACCCCTGTGGTTTTTTTCACGGAAATTTTCATCTGCCGAAAGGAATTATGATGTTGGTAATCATGAACTTTTGGCCATAAAACTGGCTCTTCAAGAATGGAGACACCTTTTGGAGGGTTCCAAAGAATCAGTTGCTATTCTCACTGACCACAAAAAATTGTTATATATTGAGGGGGCTCGTCGTCTGGTATCCCGCCAAGCTCACTTGTCACTCTTCTTTTCCTGCTTTAACTACACCATCTCATATATTCCTGGTAACAAAAATGTCAAAGCGGACGCTCTCACTCGTCAGTTCGCCACCGAAACCGAAGCGAATGAAATTACAGAGCCTATTCTCCCTGCCAAATGTATAATTTCCGCTAACAACTTCGATGTGTTGGACAAAATCAACAAAGCTCAAGCTCACATTCCCAGCAGGTTCAGGGTACCAGAAGGACGCTTATACGCAGCTCCACGCTTTTGCCATAAAGTTTTACTTTGGGGTCATTCTTCTAGAGCAGTCGGTCATCCAGGCTTCAAAAGGACAGAAGATCTCATTAAACAGACTTTTTGGTGGCCAAAAATGATCCAAGACATTCTCGAATTTACCACCGCCTGTCCTGTGTGTGCCCAGAGTAAAACACTCCATCACAAACCTTCTGGACTTCTCTTGCCTCTGCCTATTCCGGAACAACCCTGGAAACATATTTCGATGGATTTCATTGTTGAACTGCCCATTTCCAAGGGGATGAACACCTTTCTGGTCGTAGTAGACAGGTTCTCTAAACAAGCACACTTTATTCCCCTCAAGGGTCTTCCTAACTCTGCCATGTTGGCTGATGTCTTCTCCAAAGAAATTTTCAGGTTACATGGCATTCCCATTTCTATTGTCTCTGACCGTGGATCACAGTTCATCTCGAAATTCTGGCGGGCATTTTCCCAAAGACTCGGTATCTCGCTCTTGTTTTCCTCAGGATACCATCCTCAAACCAATGGTCAAACAGAAAGGATGAATCAAACCCTTGAACAATATCTAAGATGTTTCATATAGGACTCACCAGACAACTGGGTGGACCTTTTGCCATGGGCTGAATTTGCTATAAATTCTCTTAAAAACGAGTCCACTCAGGAGTCCCCCTTTTATATTAACTTTGGTTTCCACCCCAGTAGCCTTCCTCTCTCGCCCTCCCCTTCGGGCGTTCCTGCGGCCGACTCTCATGTTGTCAACCTACAAGAATCTTGGAAAAGGATCCTCAAGACTTTACAATCTGCGGTTGCCAAACAAAAGACCAAGGCAGATCGTCATCGTCAACCTGGGCCTTCTTTCAAACCTGGCGACCGGGTGTGGTTATCCTCAAAGAATATCAGCCTGAAAAGACCATCACCAAAACTATCTCCTAGATTCCTAGGTCCATTCAAAATATTGGAGAAAATTAATCCTGTGGCTTACCGTCTCGACCTGCCTCCTACGATGAAGATTCCTTCTGTGTTCCACGCTTCCCTTCTTAAACCCTTTGTACCCAGTCCTCATTTTCCTGTCCCCTTTCAGAAACCCAATCCAGTCTCCACCCTAGGACAACAGGAGTATGAAGTCCAATCACTTATCGATTCCCGCTGGTCAAAAAAAAAAATCCAATTCCTGGTCCACTGGAAGGGCTATGGTCTGGAAGAACGTTCGTGGGTACCAGCACATCACATCCATGCCCCAAGACTACTCTTTCAATTCCACCAAAAGTTCCCTCTCAAGCCCTGGTTGGATCGCTCGGAGGGCTGGCTCTGGAAAGTGAAAGAACTTCAAATGGTTTGATACACTTTGCATGGAATACCCAATACTTTTCATATTTTGACATAGGGTACATACAATATGGCTTCTTGACCAAAGTGAGTGGTTACTACAGATGTGGCAAGACTTAATGGTTTATGCTCTGGGGCAAGACGCAGGGCCGCACCCGCGATTGCCCTAGTGTCGTAGGATTATCGCTGCAAAGGATCTGATCCAGAAGCACGAACCATGGCATTACTACTGTATCTCCAGAGCTGTGGCTTTAATCTTTTTCAGCCGTGAGTCTTGCTACAACTGTTAGTCAAATGATTCACTTTGAGTTGTTTAAAACTAATTTTGGATTATGACAGAGAGACTCTCCGTTAGTTTTAGTCAGGCTAATTTTTTATTTGGGAGAAAGTGGGAGATCATGAAACTGAAACTGCAACCAGGAGAACAAATTATGCCTCTCATGAGCCAAAATATGAATTGGAGTTTATAGGTATTAGTGGTTGCATTTTAAGAGATAGGCAATTTTTTTTGTCGGATTTGGATCCACTGCGGATCAGCAGGTTTCTTTGGTCTGTGGATTTCAGAGGATCTGTCTAAAAAATGGGGATTCACCTTTTTCGGATATTTTTTTTTTAACACCGACAATCAATCTGCAGAATCCGCAATCATCTGACGGATTTTAAGAATACAATATATAATATGTGCAGATTGCTGAACCCATGAATTGGATTCTTAAAATCATCAGCGGATTGTATCCAATGGCAGTTTTTTAATTCGCGCAGATTGAATGCTAGCTAGCATGCCCAGCAAGTTGTATGTAACATGTTTCCCCTTCAGATAAGTATTTGGGTAAAGGTACTGGATGTTGATAGTAATGACAACGTGAAAAGCAAATTTTTTTGTTTAAATTTTTTAATTTAATTTTCAAAACAGAGAATCACATAATAAAAAATACTCAGGGTACATAATACAATACACCACTACCCAGAGAAGAGAGCAGTGGAGAGGCGTAAATGAATTACATGGGAAAAATATATTATTCATATATAAATGCAAACATTGTTGATTATGGTATACCCTTGTATATAAACCTGAGCAGACTAGGTGGAAACTAAGTCCACCCACCCAACTTCTAAGTGTAGTGAATATCTGTGGATATATACTCTGTAAGAAACAATAGCTAGTGAAGATAAAGGAAAGAAAAAAGACTGAGAAAGAAAAGAGAGAAGGGGAGAGGTGGTGATGGGAGGTTGAAATTGGGGGCAGGGTGAGGGGGGGAGGGGAAAATAGGGGATGGATACACTGTCTTGCCCGTCCAGCGATACTCTGGGAAAAATATTGCACAGGAATCCAAATGACAACTCCTAGTCGGAGTAAACTTAACATATTCGTTTATTTTTTAGTAATTTTTGATAATTTTTAGAATCCTCCATAGAGTCGAGAGACAATTAGGAAATTCATGGGCTAGGGTGGGATTTTCAGTTCCCACTGTATTTTAATTTTCCCATGTTCTATAAAACTCATCAGTGGACTGTTTCAGATAGGCCGTCAACTCTTCCATAAATATTACTTAATTTATTCTTTTTTCTACTGTCTTTCTAGAGGGGGGAGCAAATTTCTTCCATGCAGCAGCTATGGAAAACCTGGCCGCAGTCAATATAAAGTAAATCAGCCTTCTTGGGGGGTGGGGCCGGGGGGGGGGGGGGTGTGTGTGGAGGCGGGGGGTGATATCTTCTACTGATTTGGCCAGGGGAAAGCCCAGCGAGTAAAGGGGGATTCTTAACTCTGTGGTATCAAAGATGATATTTTGGACCAAAGACCAAAACTTTTATATAGCTGGACATGTCCACCAGATATGGACCATATCTCCCCTTTGGCCACAACCCCTCCAACATAGATCAGTGGTTCCTGGGTAGATCTGGTTCAGAATGCTTGGAGTCAGGTACCACTGAAAATAAAATGTTGTAGATATTTTCTTTGGTCGTTGCACAGATTGAAGTCTTTGCTGATGATTCACTGATGATTCACTGATATCCTCCCAATTGTCCCTTCTATCTCTACATTCTGATCTTCAGCCCATTTAAGCATATAAACGAAGGGAGATCCAGAAGCAGGAAAAAACAGAGCACAGCAGTTCCAAAACATCTAGGGCTTTGGCAAGATATGCGATTAAAAAATAACTTTTATTACTAGGTAGACATCATGGTGGTATACTGAGGTTGCACTGTAACTGTTATCTATTGACGAGATGCACGCTTTAAAGGACAGTAACAACCAAAAATGTGAGTACTTCAAATCTCATACATGAAGTGTAACTTATATGCTCTAGTGGGATTTGCCTATTCATAGGATATATTGAAACACAGTCGTTTTTCACACATGACGAATGCTGGTTCTTTAATTACTCCACACAAGGCATTTCCTTAACCCTTTAATGAGCCCTGCAATTAAGTTTACCTTCTAACTCACTGGTTATGTGTCCACCCTCCAATTAGAGATTTATCATGTATGTGTATGCAAGAAATCTACCTCAACTCTGATGCACTGATCCTGTGAGATTAACGTCTCAATTTTTTTTGGCTACAATTCTGGTCTGAGGTGTTTACTGACCACTCCATTCAAAGATATATTTTTGAGATCAAAGCCTTCTGGTAGGTGTCTCTCCTACAATAAATCTCAACATTTGAAAGATTGGGAAAAGCAAGGTTCTGGGAAATTTTAGAGAGAAAATGTATGGTTTGGAGAGATTTGGACTGGAGGTCCAGGCTTTCATATTTATTTTGGAGTTCTTGGTAGGAAAGGATCTTCCCTTTTTCGATCAGGTCTGCAATTATTTTAATATCTACATTTTGAAATTGGCTAAATTGTCTTGGGGTGCAACCTGGTGGAAAACTGGGGTTATTAAAAAGGGGGTTAATTGTGAAGGGGAGTACGCAAGACCTTATTTCTTCTTGGTCTTGATCCAAATGTTCCATGTGCACCTCATCGACCCCAGGCTGAACCTCCTGAGAGCAGACTCTTTAATTGTTGGGGCCCATAAATACATTAATAGATATAAGGGCCATCAGTAATGAGATTCAATAGCAAGCCAACAGCATCATGCTGGATCAGTATTCCAGATCACCACCTGTTCTCAGTTGGGCCGCTTGGTAATATTTTAGGACATCAGGAAATCCCAAGCCTCCTCTCGCCCTAAGGCCAACATAACTAACCTCGCTACCCTTGGTCTCTTGCCTCAGTGAAAAGCAATTTTTAGCAGCATATTCATTCAGAGGAAAGATTATACCAATTACCTATTCCTCTTATCATAAGACTGAAATTAACTGCTGCTCAAGAGATGTTACTGCAAAATGTATTTATTTTTAATTCTTCCTAATTCTTCTTAATTTGATCCTTAGGATTGTGAATCTGAGAGGCACATTCACAGTTGCTTTTTTTTTTACATAGCCTTCTGCAGACTACCGCCTCACAGACAGCCCAAGAGACCTGACTTCTGTGTATAACCTTTTAATTTACCACAATCATCGGTAACCACCAATCCCTAATCCAATCCAGTATTTCTCCTTCCTGGTTAGAGAGGCAACTGTTCAAATGTTTTATGAGGTTTATTGTTATGCATTAAGAATTGTAGGTCCAGTCTTGTAGGACAGAGAAGATGAGTTTGCTATGTAATTTGATACCAGTACATTTACTATCTTATTTGCTTTTACACTCTTCATGCTTTAAACGCTTACATAAAGTATTTGTTTAGCCCATGTCAAGTACTGACAGCTGGACTGAATTTCTGATTCTGCTTTTCTGTGTAAAGGTCATAGCCTGTATAACCCCTAAACATTTACCATTAGCTGCAGCACAAATTCTACTCTCAGTCAGACAGAGAGGAGTTTGAAGGAATACAGTTAGCCAGCTAGTACCAACAGCCTTACCAAGGTATTTCCTTTGGATGGAAGGTGTTTTATGCCATAGCACTGCGTAGTAAGTATAGGCCACTGTGTCTACAGGCCTGCTCAGGACTCTGTCAACAACAGACACAAACCAATATGTACAAACATACCCACATACCCACATTTGCACACAAACTGTACATGCATACATTCAGAATAAATTAACATAATTTGTACACACACATACAGGCCTGATTTGCACAAGCCCTCAGTTGCACACACAAACTCATATCTTAACCTAATTTTCTAGCAGCCCTTGGCTCGGTCAGGAAACAACATAAGTTGAACTGTCATAGTTGCCACTTATTGCTTTGCACTACTGGGATATACTGTATATATATATATATATATACTGACCGAGCCAAGGGCTGCTAGAAAATTAGGTTAAGATATGAGTTTGTGTGTGCAACTGAGGGCTTGTGCAAATCAGGCCTGTATGTGTGTGTATAAATTATGTTAATTTATTCTGAATGTATGCATGTACAGTTTGTGTGCAAATGTGGGTATGTGGGTATGTTTGTACATATTGGTTTGTGTCTGTTGTTGATAGAGTCCTGAGCAGGCCTGTAGACACAGTGGCCTATACTTACTACGCAGTGCTATGGCATAAAACACCTTCCATCCAAAGGAAATACCTTGGTAAGGCTAAGGGTATATATATATATATATATACAGTATATCCCAGTAGTGCAAAGCAATAAGTGGCAACTATGACAGTTCAACTTATGTTGTTTCCTGACCGAGCCAAGGGCTGCTAGAAAATTAGGTTAAGATATGAGTTTGTGTGTGCAACTGAGGGCTTGTGCAAATCAGGGACATATATATATATATATATATATATATATATATATATATATATATATATATATATATATATATATATATACAGTATATCCCAGTAGTGCAAAGCAATAAGTGGTAACTATATATATATATATATATATATATATATATATATATATATATATATATATATATATATATATATATATGTAGCCCTGTAAGAAATGGGGCTATAGTTCTATCCTCCTCCTGTGTGTAAACTCTGCTAAGGGCAGATTGCCAGGAGTTGATATGGGGTTTCCCTGCTTATGACACTGGGTTGTGTAAGTGAAGGTAGGTCCTGTGACCCTGGTGTCCAATCAAGAGAAGCAGGGGCGGTGCCTACTGGAGGTTACATAAAGCAGTGTCACTTCCTATTTAGTGGTTAGTGTGACTAGGAGTTAGTGAGTTGGAGGAGAGGAGTGATCAGCTCATGAGTAGAGCTGATCCAACCATAGTGTAGTGAGGTGGACCAGTACCTCTCACCCTGCTTAGGGGGTGAGGGAAGAGTTAGCCCCACTCTGGATGCCCTTGATCCAGAGTGGTGGCAGGGAAGGACCATCACAAAGGAGAACAGTTGGTGGATGGTGCATGAACTGTACTGTCGGCTGCTGCTGCTGCCCTGCTGTGAATAAAGAGTGCTGCTTAAAAGGGAAGACCCTGTGTGAAACTGGAATTTCTCATCCCTGTGTGGGAATCTCTCTGGTAAGGATTCCACCCCGCATTCCTGGGGCTTACTAAAGATGGAGGCGCTGCACCATTGAAACAGAATGAAGGCATCCACCCCAGTAATCTGTTCCTGTTATCCCCCATGTCATCGTGGGAGACTCCGGCCCTCCTGTTGCCAGCAGGTATGCACCACATAAAGACACGTAGCCAGACCCCAGTACACCTTAGGGGGCCCGATCTGCGATTGGGACGGGGAGAGGGGGGCTACAATTGGAGGCGCTGCTGAGATAGCTGAGAGCAACAGGACAGGTTTTCAGTGAAGCAGAGCTGAAAGATGTAGGTACACTTTCAGAGCAAGTGCTGCAGAAGGAAGGGCATGTTTGCAGACTAGGGGTAGTCAGGAGAGACCGTCCTCTCACACAGTACACCCTAGGTGCCCTAGGAGGGTGATGTAAATTTGGATAAAGTGGCTATAGCTGTTCTAGTCCCTTGAGGCAGATAGTGTAGGATTCCTGTGGGGGTTAGCCTGTTAACTAGTCCAGGGACTTCAGCATAGGGTCTGCACCATGAGTGGCCAAAAGATGGTTGACGCCCCGTACTTAGGAATTGCCAAGTACACTAGCCAGTATCCAGAAAACACACCACAGAGTGCTTGTTATGAACCATCAGCGAGTGCAATGTACTAGGAGAGAGTTCTGCCTAGCCTAGGGTATGCCATGCGTTATATTCATTGGTTAGAGCACCATTAAGTATAGTAAGTGTCTAGGAACAAGTTACACCATAGACACTGAGAGTAGCGCTATCGTGGGCTTAGAGGGCTCAATAAAGATGGCGGCGAGAGATACGTGTGCTCTGTGGAGCATGGAGGAGGTTAAAATGGCAACAGCTGCGTCATTCACTGCAACGCGTGTTGCAGCCAATCCAAAATGGCGTTTCCCGCCAAGCCTAGATCGCACACGTGCAAGCAGACTGTGAAAGAAATGTGGCGAGAGATGTGCAGGGGTTTGGCGCCAAACCCAGATCCCCAGCCAAAAGGAGAGAGCGGTGCGAAAGCCGAAGCCACACCCACCTGTGCAGTGACTGGCCGACAGACAAAGCCATGTCACACAAGGAGAGAGAGTGCCCCTCCTCTTGTTTTCACCAGAGGAAGGGGGCACACCAAGAACCAATCCAAGCAGTCCTCCCCAGCGGAAGGAGGGACAGGAAGTGAGGCTGAGGAACTTCACTTCTGCTTGACTGGAGAAGGAGAAGGAGCTAAGTGCGAAATCAGCAAGCTGAGCAACTCAACCCCCGCGCAAAAGATGGCTGACCTAAGCGTAACCACTTATGAGCTTCCAGGAGGCTTCCTGGTTGTGGAGGTTGATGGCCGAGAATATCTGCGGTGCCTGTGCGTCTAATGCAGGACACCCGGACCGACCCCAAGTACAATGGCATGATGCCAACAGTATGGCACGTTCTACCTATGGCCTATCGAGCAATGCCCTATGATCAAGACCCCGCGAGGTGCCTCTCCAGCGACGCTGATTGAGGTAGAGGAGGCGGAGGCTAAGGCTGCCCTGGTCCCATATGTCACCCCTGCGGTAGGGAACCAGGCCCAGCAACCAAGAGATGTCCCGACGGCGGAGAGCGCGACCGCAGTGGAGGTACCAGAGCAGGCCCGTTTCGTACCATACCCACTGGCGGTGCTGCAAGGACTCGAGGTGATTCCCCAGCGGAGGAGCCGTTGCAGTCCTTGTCAGATGAGAGAGACAGCCTGTCATCGGTGGTGATGCACCGGCCGGCGGACCACCCCAGCTGTAAAGAAGAAGTCCCACTTACCCCTGAGATGGAGCAGACGAGTCCGAAGACCCCCCGACGCGAGCGCTGGTGCGGCCTGAACCGCGTAGAAGTCCCACGGCCGTGACGACTCACAGTGTGGTGGAGATGGGATCCGAGACGGCTCCGGAGGAACTCAGAGCATCGCAATACAGCAGAGCGGTAAGAGGACACCACCACCCCCTTATTCCAGCCAGGTGAAGGAGGAACCTGTGGATAGAGAAGGGCTGGAGGCCTACCTGCCTGTCCGCGACCCTGATGGTCCACCACCGCCCCTTCCGGTTCTCGACGCACTTCCGGTGCGAGACCAAGGAGCGGATGGAGATTCCGCGGTGACCAGCGATGACGTCACTTCCGGGTCAGACTGGCGCAGAGGCCCGGATGTTTTGCTTACTTCCCTAAGGAGAGCGGGGTTGAAGGCAGAATTTGAGAAGTTCAAGGCTCAAGTAGCTCAGCGAGGAGCCCGAAGTGCTGCCGAAAGAGCCAATAAGAAATTACCTACCGGTCGTGGCATCGCCCGACTCAGAGACAATGAAATGGACTTTGGCGATCCCATGGTCACCGCCCCTAGTGCCATTGCCCCGGCCACTGCCCCTGCCCCATCACGTTTCATGCCACCGGGTCCTAGTGGGAGTAAGATGGATAAGACGCCCAAGTATTCAACTGATTGGCGAGATTGGGTGACAAGTGATGAGGGTTCTGATGGGGAGATACCATTGTCAAGTGTTGTACGTGTACGTGTTTAATCCTGTTCCTAGAGGTAGGGCCCGAGGGTCCCAGTCTACTGCAAAAGCGAGTCCCGTAAGTCCCACACCACCTAAGATGAACCCCACGATTTATAGGAATGTCATTAGAGGGAGGCGCAGAGGCTCAAACTCTACAGAGGCAGCGACATCTGGTATTGTATTGTATTGTATGTCTTTATTTATATAGCGTTATTAATGTACATAGTGCTTCACAGTAGTAATACATGTGGTAATCAAATAAATAGCAGATAATATAAATAACAGATCATGGGAATAAGTGCTCCAGACATAAAAGTAACATTAAGGAAGAGGAGTCCCTGCCCCGAGGAGCTTACAGTCTAGTTGGTAGGTAGGTAGAACGTACAGAGACAGTAGGAGGGAGTTCTGGTAAGTGCTTCTGCAGGGGGCCAAGCCTATGTATCATGTGTTCAGAATATCCACAGTGCTATTCATATGCTTCTTTAAGCAAGTGTGTCTTAAGGTGGGTCTTAAAGGTGGATAGAGAGGGTGCTAGTCGGGTACTGAGGGGAAGGGTATTCCAGAGGTGTGGGGCAGTCAGTGAAAAAGGTTTAAGGTGGGAGAGGGCTTTAGATACAAAAGGGGTAGAAAGAAGACATCCTTGAGAAGAACGCAAGAGTCTGGATGGTGCATAACGAGAAATTAGGGATGAGATGTAATGAGGGGCAGAAGAATGTAAAGCTTTAAAAGTGAGGAGAAGAATGGAGTGTGAGATGCGGGATTTGATCGGAAGACAGGAGAGGGATTTCATGAGGAGAGATGCTGAGACATATCTAGGAAAGAGTAGAGTGATTCTGGCAGCAGCATTTAGGATAGATTGTAGGAGAGACAGGTGAGAGGCAGGAAGGCCGGACAGCAGGAGGTTGCAGTAATCAAGATGGGAGAGAATGAGGGCCTGAGTCAGAGTTTTAGCAGTCGAGCAACAGAGGAAAGGGCGTATCTTTGTTATATTGCGGAGGAAAAAGCGACAAGTTTTAGAAATGTTTTGAATGTGAGGGGCGAATGTGAGAGATGAGTCGAGTGTGACCCCTAGGCAGCGTGCTTGGGCTACTGGGTGAATGATGGTAGTTCCAAGAGTAATGTGGAAGGAGGTAGTAGGGCCAGGTTTGGGAGGAAGTATGAGGAGCTCTGTTTTAGCCATGTTGAGTTTAAGGCATCGGAGGGCCATCCAGTATGATATAGCAGAGAGACATTCAGAAACTTTGTTTTGTACAGCAGGTGTAAGGTCAGGTGTTGAAAAGTATATTTGTGTGTCGTCGGCATAGAGGTGATAATTAAACCCAAAAGATGTTATTAGGTCACCTAGAGAGAGTGTGTACAGAAAAAAGAGAAGAGGTCCCAGGACAGAGCCCTGGGGTACCCCCACAGAGAGATCAATAGAGGAGGAGGAGGTGTTAGCAGAAGAGACACTGAAAGTACGATGGGAGAAGTAGGATGAGATCCAGGATAGAGCTTTGTTCCGAATACCGAGTATGGAGAATGTGGAGGAGAAGAGGGTGGTCCACTGTGTCAAATGCTGCAGAGAGGTCGAGTAATATGAGCAGAGTGTAATGACCTCTGTCTTTGCCAGCATGAAGGTCGTCAGTTATTTTAGTGAGGGCTGTTTCCGTGGAGTGAGCAGTGCGGAAGCCAGATTTTAGAGGGTCTAGGAGAGAATAGGTGTTGAGAAAATGGAGCAAGCGAGAGAATACAAGACGTTCAAGGAGTTTAGAGGCAAAAGGCAGGAGGGAGACAGGTCGATAGTTAGAAAGACAGGTAGGGTCAAGCTTGCTGTTTTTGAGTAATGGTATGACTGTTGCATGTTTGAAGGAGGATGGAAAGGTTCCAGAGCAGAGGGAGGAGTGAAAAATGTGTGTGAGCGTAGGGATTATAGTAGGAGCTAGAGGTTTTAAGGAGATGGGAGGGAATGGGGTCAAGAGGGCAAGTGGTAGAGGGAGAAGAGGCGATCAACAGCGACACATCCTCCTCTGAGACAGTGGAAAAAGAGTCAAGGAAGGCAGGAGGAGAGTTAGTAAGAGGTGTAGGATGGGAAGAAGAAACAGAGGGGATGTTCTGCCGTATGGATTCCACCTTTTCTTTAAAATAGTCAGCAAAGTCCTGAGCGGAGATGGAGGAAGGAGAGGCAGCTGAGGGTGGTTTGAGTAGAGTATCAAAGACAGAGAACAGTCGGCGTGGGTTAGACTTGTGCATGTTGATTAGTGAAGAAAAGTAGGCTTGTATAGCTTGCGAGAGGGCAGAGTTGAAACAGGATAGCATAAATTTGTAGTGAAGGAAGTCTATGAGAGTGTGAGACTTCCTCCAGAGGCGTTCAGAGGAACGAGTGGAGGAATGCAGCATGCGCGTGTGGGAATTTAGCCAGGGTTTAGGGTTAGAAGGGCGAGTGTGGCAAAGAGAAAGCGGAGAGAAAGCGGGGCATGTAGATCAAGAGACGAGGACAAGACAGAGTTGTAGTTCCTGACCAGGTTGTCAGGGTCTGTAGCAGAGCTGAGAGAGGAGAGGGAGGAGCTTAAAGTGGACTCAAAGTCAGGTAAGTGAATATAGCGCAGGTTTCTGCAGAACTGGGGGGTAGATGGAGGTGGAGAAGGGGAGAAGCGAGATAGAGAGAATGAGATGAGGTGATGGTCAGAGAGAGGAAAAGGGGAAATGGAGAAATCAGAGAGAGAGGAGTTTTTAGTGAAAACCAGGTCTAAGTAGTGGCCATCCTTGTGAGTACTGGCTGCAGTCCACTGTTGTAGGCCAAAATAAGAGGTTAGAGAAAGAAAGCGGTAAGCCCAAGAGAGAGAGGGGTCATCAATGTGGCAATTGAAGTCACCAAGGAGAAGAACAGGGGAGTCTGAGGAGAGGAAGAAAGTGAGCCAGGATTCAAAGTGAGAGAGAAAGGCAGAAGGGGGATGAGTAGAGGTAGGTGGGCGATAGATGACCGCCACATGGACAGGGAGAGGAGAGAAGATCTGGACAGTGTGAGCCTCAAAGGAGGGAAACGCAAGATAGGGGGGAATAGGAAGGGTTCGGTAACGGCAGAGAGAGGAGAGCAAGAGCCCCACGCCTCCACCCCTGCCATCAGGGCGCGGAGTGTTAGAGAAGGAAAGGCCACCATAGGAGAGGGCAGCTTCCAGAGCAGAGTCAGTCTGAGTGAGCCAGGTATCAGTTATAGCAAAGAGAAGCAGGGAGTGAGAGAGAAAGAAGTCATGTACAGAGAGGAACTTATTAGAGAGGGAGCGAGCATTCCAAAGGGCACAGGAGAAAGGGAGAGAAGAGGGAGGGTGGCAGGGGATGGGTATGAGGTTGGAGGGGTGACACCAGAAGGAGTAGAGGATGCAATTGGCAGGCGAGGACGAGCGCATGTAGGAATAAGGCAGGGACCAGGATTGGGAGAGATATCCCCAGAAGCAAGGAGGAGAAGCATGGATAGAAAGAGGATGTGTGAGGATGATTTGTAGGGGTGTTTTTTTAGTGCAGGGGATATAGCTGTGTGGTGTCAGAGGACGCAGGTAAGAAAGGAGTTCATGTCAACTGAGAAGTGGGGAAGGAAGGAGAGATGGAGATATATGAATAGAGTTAGAGACATAAGGAGGCTGGTAAAAAGAAGTGCATAATTTGAGAAGAAGTGAAGTCACAGCAAATATAAATGGTAAAGGCAGCATCATAGCAGTAATGATGCAGTCTGGTATAGATGATTTCCTCCTTTCCAGCATAGTTCAAATGCAGGAATCAGGGCCAGTTGGGGTGTTCACTTCTTCACTTCTTTTGATCTTCCTTTTAAACTTCAGTTGTTCAGTAGAGTTGTCCTGCCACTATAATGTGCCACTTGGATATGTGCTGCAGGCAGACTAGCTGTTCTGACACAGTTTATATGGGCCTAAAAAGTCACCTGACAGTGTGGTTCTGTCTGCTTAATTAGCACATCTGAGGCACATTCAAACAGATGGTTTTCTACACAGGGTGTTCCCTGCCTAGGTGTCAATGCTTAATTCAATTAACAGTTGAAGCAGACAGGATTCAGATATGGGATATTACCTAAGGTTGTTTCAGTTGCATATACTGACATACACACAGCAAAGAGTTGAAGCAGACAGGATTCAGATATGGGATATTACCTAAGATTGTTTCAGTTGCATATACTGACATACACACAGCAAAGAGTTGAAGCAGACAGGATTCTGGTGTATCCTCCAGAACAGAGTCTGAGGAAGGTATGAGTGTAACATCATCATATTAGCACCGAGATAAATGGTGGGCACCATTATTCACAGGGTATCATGAGGGGAAGGACCGCACCAGATTTGTGTTAATAAAGAAAGAGATTGTAGATCACTGGTGGGACGTAGGCACCTATTCTCAACAGGAGGTTGCCGACGTGTTAGACAACAGGTGGAGAGATATCATGCAAAAGGTAATTATCCCCAAAGGCTCATCTATTATGTATGATGATGTTGCCCCTGAGGAGCCACAGTTCTGGGTACTACTAGGTAAGGCTGGGAACCGGAAACTGACTAAATTAAGTAGGGCAGACAGAGCCATAGTGGCAAGACACCAGCAATCTCATGGACATGAGTTTCCATACGTGCCAGAGCCGATAATGCAGGAGATCGAGGACCAGAGAGATACCTGGCTCCAAGAAGCAGTCCTTGAGCGTCTAAGAATCAAGTTTGGTAACACCACTTACTTAAGGGAGGATAAAATATGTGCCGTGATAAAAGCTTGGTGTACAGGCAGGAATATCTATATGCACAATGTCCTGTACAGACTGGAGAATGGGCCTGTACAACCCCTTCTTTGTTAAGGTTGTGGATCACAATGGGCGGGAAGTGAAGAAGCCTGATCCCCGTCATTATTATTGAAGTTAGGGTTCTCCATGTTGGGAGGTTCCCATATGTTATGTTGCCATCATCGTTGTTACAGTCTGATGTACACAATATTAATTACTTATGTTTGTATATTCACAGATTGTTCCCCTGCAGGATGGTCCAGCAAATTAGGTCCAAGTGGAGACCATTGGATTCCACCTGAGGGAGAGTGTAGCCCTGGTAAGAAATGGGGCTATAGTTCTATCCTCCTTCTGTGTGTAAACTCTGCTAAGGGCAGATTGCCAGGAGTTGATATGGGGTTTCCCTGCTTATGACACTGAGTTGTGTAAGTGAAGGTAGGTCATGTGACTCTGTGTCCAATCAAGAGACGCAGGGGCGGTGCCTACTGGAGGTTACATAAAGCAGTGTCACTTCCTATTTAGTGGTTATTGGTTAGTGTGACTAGTGTGACTAGGAGTTAGTGAGTTGGAGGAGAGGAGGGATTAGCTCATGAGTAGAGCTGTTCCAACCATAGTGTAGTGAGGTGGACCAGTACCTCTCATCCTGCTTAGGGGGTGAGGGAAGAGTTAGCCCCACTCTGGATGCCCTTGATCCAGATTGGTGGCAGGGAAGGACCATCACAAAGGAGAACAGTTGGTGGATGGTGCATGAACTGTACTGTCGGCTGCTGCTGCTGCCCTGCTGTGAAAAAAGACTGCTGCTTAAAAAGGAAGACCCTGTGTGAGACTGGAATCTCTCATCCCTGTGTGGGAATCTCTCTGGTAAGGATTCCACCCCGCATTCCTGGGGCTTACTAAAGATGGAGGCGCTGCACCATTGAAACAGAACGAAGGCACCCACCCCAGTAACCTGTTCCTGTTATCCCCCATGTCATCGCTGGAGACTCTGGCACTCCTGTTGCCAGCCGGTATGCACCACATAAAGATACATAGCCAGACCCCAGTACACCTTAGGGGGCCCGATCTGCGATTGGGACTGGGAGAGGGGGCTACATATATATAAAACAAAACTTATAAAATCACAGTGTCAATATTCAATGAAAGGTAAAGGTGTGTGCTAACTTCATGAGAGAGAGGTGGGTGGCTAATAGCAATACAAACAGAACAAATACACAAACAAACAACATACAGGCATACCCCGGTTTAAGGACACTCACTTTAAGTACACTCGTGAATAAGGACATATCGCCCAATAGGCAAACGCAGCTCACGCATGCGACTGTCAGCACGTCCTGAACAGCAATACCGGCTCCCTATCTGTACCGAAGCTGTGTGCAAGCGGGGGAAACTATAGAGCCTGTTACAAATGCCTTATTTACATCAGTTATGCATGTATATGACGATTGCAGTACAGTACATGCATCAATAAGTGGGAAATGTGGAGTACTTCACTTTTAGTACATTTTCGCTTTACATACATGCTCTGGTCCCATTGCGTATGTTAATGCGGGGTATGCCTGTATATGACAAGGAAAGAGGATGAAGGAAAGGGAATGGGAAACACAAGGAAAAAACGTGAGGAGGGAAAGCCAATTGAAATAATATGTAACACAACACAACAGATGAAAAACGGGTTTCTGGAGCTCAATTCGATGCGCATGTCCTACCTCATTGTTGTGAGCTAATATTTTTTAGCTCGTGTATATTAAACCTTTACTATTTACAGTATGGATCCTCACTCTCCCCCCTCCTCTCTTCCCTCTCCTGCGCATGTCCTATCTCATTGTGACACACACAGTAAACACAGGTAGACACAAAACAATCAACTAACATAACATATAACACAGAAGCTGAAAAATAAAACTATTTAATAAAGAAAGGAGTCTGCTGCAGCGGGTCATCAAGGGGTTAAAACCCAAAACCCTACTTACAGCAGGACCGGTAAAAACGAGCGTATGAAACCAGACAGGAGCTGAAGTCAGATGCAGGGAGAGTCCTCCGTGGGCGCTTGTGTATATCAGGTGATGCTTCAGACTCCCTCCAATACACAGGTAATTCCCAGAGTGGAAGTAAGGAAGGGGAGCTGCACAGCTACACACGCCAATTGGGACCTCTCTCGTGATGACGTCGCTTCTTGCGGGGGTGATCAGGAACGCTCACGTGACCAGCTCTCTCCGAAGGCGCCGTGACCTTTGACCCTACGTGTTTCGTGACTTTTTTTATGACACAGCATGGCTTATAAGATATGGGCCGATGTGCTGTGATGCATAGTGCAAGTATCATTAAGCTTGTCATGGGTTGTGATGTACGACATAATCAGTACTGTTTTGGCCGTTGGAAGACATTTGCCCTCTGGGTGCTTTGCTGCTCTTAACCTCGTATATTATCTCCCAGACTAAATAAAATATGATATATTTTTGGGAGGAATGTGCAATTCACTTTCCATTGAATGTGGAACAGGTTCAGTTTTGGAATTTTGCAATATGTAATTAATTCATAAAAAATCATCTGCATTAAAAATAATTGAATTAAGGTTGTTTTATACGTTTCGGCCTAGATTAACTATTATCTGATAAGGAGAAAAATATGTGTTAATGCATAATAATTATCATTTTTTAACGTGTAAATCACTAACTTAGATTGTTATCTCTCCGGGGCAGGTATATCCTTTCCTATTGTCTGATTTTGTTTGTTGTTCTAATTTTACTATAAGTTCCTCTACTGTATTGTCTCTTTTGTATAGCACTGAGTACGCTGTGGTTGCTATATAAATAAAAATTTACATTCAGGATACCTCATCAAATAATGATGGGCATAATGTAAAAACGAGGTAGCTCCAATTTACTCATTTTGATGCTATTCAGATAGCTAACCACAAAGCTAACCACTTAAGGCGTAACATACAGTATTCCTAACACTAGACTAACTATACCAAAGAGGCTACTAAGGTATTGCTTAACATTGCCTTACTAACCCCTATGACAAACAAGGGGTTAATCCCTCCCCCCTCCCCCTTGGGAGCTTAATCACCCACCCTGGGGCACCTACAATCACTCTCACTGCACTCTACCCCAATGCATTTAACTCATTCTTCCCCCATATACAGGAAAGACTGTAGATCATGCTACAAATAGAAATTAAGGCAGCATTTTAGTGTTCAAAGCAAGCAATCCTTTTTTTTAAATTAACCAGGTGCGATATTAACTCCACATTAATTGAGTTTAGTGTATATATATAACATATCAAATGTTTGCAAGGATAACTGTTGTCCTAACCCAAACTCTCCTAACTAACCCTAATATTTACCCCCAAAAAATTATTGAACATTTACAGGTAGTAAATGTAATAGTAGAAAAATGAATAATAGGTTAAATTGTAACAGTAACTGAGATTAACCTACAGTACTTAAAAGATACTACTGAACAAGTTGAGCAGGGAACAGGTTCACAAGTGGTCAAGTGGAGAGAAATTGGATATGCAATAGATAAACTACAAAGGGATTTTGTTAATGTGCTCCACTTTGATGAAGAGAGGGTTAGCAGGAGAGTGTCACAAGTTTCTTCACTTTGACCCTCTTCAATATTCTTTTTTGTCACATTGTAAAAAGGATTGAGGTTAACATATGTCTTATTTGCAGGTGACCGGGGTTATGTTTGTGTGGGAACTTATGGCTACCTAAATTCCGACATCTTTTTTAGAGATTGAAGTCTACAATAGTTTGCCCCTTGGTGAGTGTCAGTAGGAGGAGTTTGGGAGGAGTTAGATGGTACAACATAGGTTATAAGGAGATACATCACATTCTGTGTCGCTTCTTCTTGCCTTTTATTCACCCACTCCCGCCAAATCCTCTCTATATGACTGTTCTTACATATATTGCACCCATATTGTATTGTATGTCTTTATTTGTATAGCGCCATTGATGTACATAGCACTTCACAGTAGCAATACACATGGTAATCATATAAATAACAAATAATATAAATAACAGGTCATGGGAATAAGTGCTTCAGACATAAACGTAACATTTAGGAAGAGGAGTCCCTGCTCCGAGGAGCTTACAATCTAATTGGTATGTAGGAGGAACGTACAAAGACAGGAGGGACATGTAACGGAGCAGTGAGTCTAAACACAACACTTTTCTCTATGTTGATACATTGAGCCCAAAGAATCTAACCTACTGTACATGTTGTTCTCATATCTGATAACCTCCTATACAAATGGCCATGCAAGGCAAAAGCAGCAGAGACCGCAGCAGGATGCCAGGCTGTATGTGGAGAGTGATTACCTTCAGACAGAAGGTACTGTAATAATGATGTAACAGTATAAACCATTAGAGAGCTTTCTAAATGAAGGATTTAACCTGATATGACATTCTTGTATATTTTTATATTGCAATGTAAATTGGTAAAAAAAAAATACTTTTTGACCAACCACCTACATACATATTAAACTTGTTGAAGCTATTTGCATGGAAATGATTCAGCAAGTCTGACTATTTTATTGTAATCAAAATGCTGCTGAACATAGTTTAAAAAATGATAGAAATGTTAAAAATGTTAGAAAGGTGTTGTGTGGCTGAGTGCATTTCATGTTACTACATCTCCTGTGCTGCTAAGTGGTACTGCACTTTTATAGGAAAAGAAGAGACTCTTTTGCAAACGCACATCAGATCAAATGTGCATTTCTTTTTTTTGTTTTCTTCATACGTAGGCCCTAATATCTCTCTTTTAGGCTGGGCATTTTCAAATTATTCATGTGTGTCTTTTAAGACTAAATCATATTTTACATTAATATAGTATACCACCATCATTTTCTATCAAATCCATTGCTATCTGTAACAAGGTTGGCAGGAATACACACTAACAAGTGAAAATAGTAGAAAATGTAGTGTCATTTTTAATGCTTTGATGGTCTATATCATGTTGCAGTTTTTTGGCCACGCATTGCAGTCTAAAATGTAAGCAGATGCATCTTTATTGCTTCTCCAGGTATTAAAGCAGTGTGATATGTTTTCTTTTCATTAATGTTTTCTCAGGGGGCCGTGGTGAGTTAATATGATTTTCTACCATCAAGTCTGAAAATTCTTTTCAATTAAATACTCATCTCCGCAGATGGTATTGACATTAGCAGTGGCGGACTCGGTCTACAACAGAAAATATTGAGATATTTCAGGAATTAGCCAATTAATCATTGGGCATGTAATGATCTGCAGGATTTTAAATCAACCAAGTAAGCAATGGTGAGGTGATGAGAATATTTACTATTTCTGGCCAGTTCTATTGTATATTAAAATGAAAATAGAATCAGACTAAATATGAAAATTCATGATTTTAAATTTAGTTCAAAGTTACAAAAAGGAACAGATTCAGCTTAGAAGAATGATAATTGGTTTGGAGATAAAAAGGGGAATTTATTGAGTTGTTATGGATTTATTCTGACTTCTGTGAGAAGAAAGCATGCTATGCGTGAATAATTTATCTCGAAATTCTATCATGAAGTTGGATCAGTTTCCACAGTAAAAATGTAGAAGCAAAAGGGGAAAATACACCAGCATATGTGGCAATCCCTAAGAACAGACACTTGCAAAGCCTTCTAGGCACCAGAAGCAAAGCAAAATACAATAAATTTACTGCATGTCAAATTTGTGCTGGGTGAATAACAACACCATATGTCAGGGCCTCTGTAACACAAAAGGCAGCCTTAAGATAAAAACATGCAATATCAAAAACTCCTGCCAATGCTAAATGGGTTCAGTTTTTTAATTGTATGTGAGTGAGAATGCACAATCACCCTCAGGTTTTGTTATTAAAAATAACAGTAGCACTACCTTTATTTTTATGACATTGACCTGTGAAGCATGAGCTCCCTGTCTGTGACTTTATTCAAGTATTCTAACCTTCAGCAAGCCTCTCACTGCGCATCAGGTGCTAAAACATTATGGAAGTTTATGTATTAGCTTCTCAGAACATCCTCAATGCTCACAAGGGTTTTGGTACTTTTTCCCATCGATCCAGATCTGGCATAAAAAAATGTAACAAAGCATTTTGGGGGATTCAGGGGCCACACACTTAATGTACAGGTACATACTCTTCTTCTCACTTGTATCTCCCCTACATGCCCCCTGTTCCTTCTCATACTCCCCTCACTCTCCCCCTATCCATTTCTCTCCCACATTCTCCTTTTTCTCTCTACCTCTTCTTTCTCTCTATACTCCTCCTTTCTCACTCCCTCTTTCACTTTCACTATCTCCCTTCTCTCTCACTCTTCTCCTCCCCTTATCTTTCTCTCTTTCCCCCTCTTCTCTCTCACTCATCCGTCCCTTCTCCCACTTTCTCTTCCACTCATCCCTCCCTTTCTCTTTCACTGTTCTCCCTTCTGTTCTCTCACTCTTCTCCCCTTTCTCTCTCACTCTTCTCTCCTCCCCTTGTCTCTCATTTCTCTCTCACCCCCTTCATTCTCAACCCCTTCTCTCTCAACCCCTTCTCTCTAAACCCCTTCTCACTCACCCCCCTCTCTCTCCGCCCGGCTCTCTCCTAACCTTTTCTATCTCTTGTCTCCCAACCGACTCTCTCTCATCTCTCTCTCCCCCAGGCTTCCCTCAACCCCCCAGTATCCTCCCTGTGGAGGATAATTACAGAAGCTGCCGAACGTTTGATGTGTCCTAACTTCCATGTTAGGCCCCACCTGGATGGGCCACTTTGTTTCTCTTGCCGACGCTCTCTCTCTCTTGCCACCAATGCATGAGGCAAGAGAGGTTTGGAGAGAGGGAGGGCCAGAAAGAATGGTCAGGCGGGCCGTATGTGGCCCACCCTTACTATAGAAGCATGATTAAAGGACTTGGGGTTTTGCAACATTGTAATAGTTATGGGTTTGGAGACCCAGAGAAGGTTGGTATTCTAGTCTAGTATTTAGGTGACATATTGGGGAGGTTCCCTGTCTCAGTCTATTTCTTGTCCATGGCCCTGTGAGATTAGGGACTGCTATGACATGGGGTGCAGCTGCTAAGTTCAAAGCCGTTCCCACATTTTTTACATAATTTTTGGGGAATTTTGCCAAAGTTGTGAAATATCACATTGCTTGAAGATGAACAGAAATCACACATTTCCACTGAGAATTTGCAGTTTCGTCAAGCAGTTTTAAGGCAAGAGAGAAAAGTCCTATTTTGTAGAATAACCATTGACTTATGTACCTCCCAAAACACTCATCTATAAAACATGTGGTGAAATACCTGTGTGCACACCCGAGATACCTAGAAAATATACTAATTATAATAATGGGAGTATAGGTTTCATATTCAAATGAGCTTATTTGCATATTCAAATTAACTAATTTCCCAGGTATCTCTTTCACTCGCGACCTTGGGCGAACATTTTGCACATCTAGTAACTGCCCCTCAGATCCTCGCCTTTACCATCTTGATACGGGGACAAATCCTAACCATGCGTGTCAGGGTCTGTTTGAGAGAAGGCGGGTTGATGACAATCCTGCTGAAGGATGGACCACCACCCTTATGGGATTTCTGCATCTGCAAGACTTTTACAGACTCATTCCTGGACGAGCTTCAGCTTTAACCCTTGCATGCCCAGTAACCTTTAAGAACTGTGCCCCCTTAGTGTTGTGTGATGCAGCAGCCCAGACCAGGAGGTGCTGCTGATACTATATGGTTGTGTCCCTGACAGTACCAGCATCTAAGTAAGAACCGGTTGCAGTTAAGAAAAGCTTGGCTACAATCATAGCAATCTTAATAATTTTTGGGGCCCTGGGCTAAGTGTAAATTGGGGGCCCCACCCAGAAAGGTCACATTTAATTAAAAATACAGAAAGTTTTTATTGAACAGCATTCAAAACTTTGATTGAAATTCTGCAAATATTACTACAAACACAAACATTTTATTTATCTGTGTGCCGCTTTCTGTTTTTGTATTTGCAAAGTCACAAATAACATCATTAAATTCGAGTTTATGAAGTATATTTGATTTAATTGTCATCAAGGAAAGAGTGCTCAATCTTGGTTGAAGCATGCAGCAGCAAAGCTCATTGTATTTTTATAAATTCTTTTTCATTTGGGACATTTCAATTAGACATACAGTAGCATTTCATTGAGGTAGTTACAATCACAGGTTACATATGATACGCTGTACATTTGATACATTTGATAATGGTGCAATAAGGTCGGTACATCGTAGTCAAATACAAATTAATCTTATTCCCTTTGTCTGAGCTTTTTGGCTGAGGGGCGGAAATATATGAGTCAGATGATCAGACTTTCCACCAGTTAGTCTATCAGTCAAAACAGAAAGTGAATCCCTGCGCTCCTCCCATAGGGATAGCAATCAATGGGGAATATATATATATATATATATATATATATATATATATATATATATATATATATATGTATGGTGTAAATACCTATAAGAAAAAAGGAGACTTTTGGTATACATCCTTTGATCAAATAATGCCAAGCCTGCTAACCACGTCAAGGTAAGTCTCTTTAGCAGGTCCCTTCTGGGCTTATTTCACATAACACTAGTATGCATTTAGCGTAGGGACCTGCTAAAGAGACTTACCCTATGGGAGAAGCGCAGGGATTCAGTTTCTGTTTTGCACATTTGTATGGCCATTTCCTTCACTAGCTGCATGCTCTTTACATAGAGAAGCGCAGTGATTATATTTGTTTTAGTCTATCAGTCAACCCTGCTATCCTAAGTCGAAATCTATCCTTTTTTTTAAATTTTCCTTGTGTTAATCTCATTTGGTGTATATTTCCTTCCGATTCCCCCTCCTCCTTTGAATACTTTCTCAGTTTTATTTGGTCCCCTTTTTTCTCCCCCCTTCTCGTTCCTCCCCAACTTGGGATATACTTTTACTACATAAATGAGAACAGCGGAAATAACAATAACAAAAATAACCTAACAATGTTAATCTGGTACTTTCTATCTACTACCTCCTTGTATTGTCTTTTGTGACTGGGTGGCCGTCTAAGTCGATAGTCAGTACATATGCAAGTTGTCCTGGGTCGAGTTCCGACCAAGTCTAATATGTCCTTTGATTCGCTCCGGACTAGGTGACTCAGAGCCTCCCCTCCCCTTTCTCCCGTCCTGTTTCATTACTTGTTGGGCTTGCCTAAAGTTGTTTGTCCCTGAAGTTTTCCTGTTCTTGGGGAGTAAATGAAGAGATGATCAACCCCCATTTTGTTTCAAATATTATCGTTGTCTGCATATTTGTATATAATTTTGACAATTGTGATTAGTTGTGTGAGAAGTGATCTAATCATATCTATAGTTGGCCCCTCCTTATCAATCCATTTGGTCATTATCACTTTCCTACCCGCCTGTAATATCATCTCTGTTGGTTGAATAGCTTTTTTTATTTAGATTCATCTGGATCGACTAGACTTCCGTGTTTGCGAATAGTTTGGGTATCGGGTGTTTTATCCATTTTACTTTTGTTACTTTTGCAATACATACTGTAATAGCACTTGGTCCCAGAACCCTGAGGTTTTGCTGCATGACCAGAGACAGTGGGTAAGACCCGCTCCAGCCAGTCCGCATTTGGGGCACTTAGTTGTGTCAGTCTCTATACCCGCTATCTGTCTTTTGAATGGGATGTATGCCTTGTGCATGATTCTATACTGCATTTCCCTCCAGCTTTCTGAGGTGATTAATTTACATACCCTAGTGTGACCTACTATTAGTTCCTCCACACATTCAATTTCCTGTATCTCCCTTTGCCAGGCTCTTAGGTTTAATTTGTTATGTTTCTCCAACTCTTGATCTCTTATCTTATACTATATTAGTGAAAGAACTGTATGCCTGCCTGCCTGCCTGCCTGTCTTGATGTCCTGTGTCCCTAGGGGAAATCTCATTGGTCCCTTGGGCCGCCCGCCCCCGCACACCTCTCATTGGCCTGAGGCGGAGTGACGGGCCACACACACACACACACACACACACACACACGCACGCACGCACGCACGCACGCACACACACACACACACACACACACACACACACACACACACACACACACCCATCACGTGCGCCGCCCTCCGGACGGGAAGCGCGGCCCTCCTACCCCAGCTGCTCCCTTACCTCCCCGGCGCTACCTCCCCCTCAGGTAAGTCACAGCACTGCGCATCCCGTCTCAGCTTATGGCGCCAGTAACTCTCCTATTTCAGGCGCACAGGGCGCTTCCTGCCGCCGCCTGCACGTCTCACTCAGCTGGACCCTCGCGCCTCAGGCCCACACAGGCCCACACAGGGCGCTTCCTGCCGCCGCCTGCACTCCTCACTCAGCCGGACCCTCGCGCCTCAGGCCCACACAGGGCGCTTCCTGCCGCCGCCTGCACGCCTCACTCAGCCGGACCCTCGCGCCTCAGGCCCACACAGGGCGCTTCCTGCCACCACCTGCAAGCCTCACTCAGCCGGACGGCACATCTGGGGACAAAGCGGGCGCCGGGGGGTGGGAGCGCGAGTCACGGGGAACGGGGGGGGGAGGGCGAGTCACAGGGAACGGGGGGGGGGCGGCGAGCTGCGAGTCACAGGGAACGGGGGGGGGGGGGGAGTCATGGGGAACGGGGGGGGGGGGCACCAGCCGATCCAGCAGGGGGATGGATGCACAGAGGGGGGGGGACATGCACATACATAAATTATGACAATACATATGCCCACTGCTCTCCACCCCATCCCCCACTCCCCTTTCTCCCCCCACTCCCCTTTCCCCCCCACTCCCCTTTCCCCCCCACTACTCTTCCCCCCCCACTCCCCTTTCCACCCCCCCATTCCCCTTTCCCCCCCCACTCCCCTTTACCCCCCACTCCTCTTCCCCTCCCACTCCCTTTCCCCCCCCACTCCCCTTTCTCCCCCCCCACTCCCCTTTCTCCCCCCCACTCCCCTTTCTCCCCCCCCACTCCCCTTTCCCCCCCACTCCCCTTTCCCCCCCCACTCCCCTTTCTCCCCCCCACTCCCCTTTCCCCCCCCACTCCCCTTTCCCCCCCACTCCCCTTTCCCCCCCACCCCCCCACTCTCCCCCCCACTCCCCTTTCCCCCCCCACTCCCCTTTCCCCCCCGCTCCCCTTTCCCCCCTCCGCTCCCCTTTCTCCCCCCTCTGCTCCCCTTTCCCCCCCTCCGCTCCCCTTTCCCCCCCCCTCCGCTCCCCTTTCCCCCCCCTCTGCTCCCATTTCCCCCCGCCCTCCGCTCCCCTTTGCCCCGCCCTCCGCTCCCCTTTCCCCCGCCCTCCGCTCCCCTTTCCCCCCGCCCTCCGCTACCCTTTTCCCCCCGCCCTCCGCTCCCTTTTTCCCCCCGCCCTCCGCTCCCCTTTTCCCAACCTTTACAACAAATACTCACCTATTGTTCCACGATTTAGAAATAATACTACCTATTACGCATTTACATCCCGGGCAACGCCGGGTCTCTCAGCTAGTTAGCCTATATAATTCCACTAATGTATATCTAGAGGATTCAGTTTGTTTATAGTGGTTGTCTACACTGTTTTTCCTTAGTATGTATTGATCGCAGTTTTGGAGTTTCTTACTTTAGTGCATTAGCTGGATTTATTGGAATAGTTGCGTTTTTGGTAAGTCATATTTCTGTGTTGGTTCCTGGAAGGTCAGAAAGCTGTTTGCATCTTTATTTATAATGTGATCTAAGCATTTGATCCCCTTTTCGCTGCATATGAGGAAACGTTTCTGGTCTGAGATATAGTAATTACCCTGGATGGGTAGATATCTTGAGATTAAATAGGAAAGCCTCAATTTCTTTCTCACCGCTTTCCATGTAACTATGGTGTCTCTGATGAATATACTGCATTTGTTTTGAGTTCTGGGGGCAGATTGTTCAATTCTAGATGGAAAATTTCTGCTAGCGAGAGTTCTTTGGAGAATTGTTTTTCTATATCTAATGTAGAATAGTGTTACTTTCCTAGCAGCCAGTCTCCAACATGTCGCATTAGGCATGCTAGATTACAGTCTCTTATGTTTGGTAGATTTATCCCTCTCTTTTCTTTACTAATCTGCATTTTTTCCCCTTCCAAAGGAACTTGTTTATCTCTATGTTTAACTGTTTGATGTTTGATTAGCGGGGTAGCGCCTGCATGGGGTATAGAAGACGTGCAAAGGAAATCATTTTGATTATTGCTGCCCTTCCGAATAGGTATAGTGGAAATGCGAACCAACTTTTTAATTCCTCTCCTATCTTTTTTATTATAGGCTTTATATAAGTGTCGTACAGTCTAGACAAATCAGCTTCTAGGTTTATACCCAAATACCTAATTGGGGCCTTCCTGATTTTTAGGGGAATCTTATTGTTGTTGTTTATTTTATCAGCGAGGCTGAGGTGGGGATGGGTATGCACCGACATTAGACCGTTAAGCCAGGTCCGGATTGCGGATTCCGTCATCGTCGGTAGCCGGGTTGGGGTTGGAGAAGGCCAATGTTATCCAGGCTGGGATCAAGGCAGGCGGCACAGGAGCGTTAGTCAAGGTCACAGGCTGGGGTCAAGGCAGGTGGCACAGGAGCGATGGTCAAGGTCACATGATGGGGTCAATACCAGGAAGGCTTCAGCCAAGAGCTTCAGCATGGACTCTTCAGCATAGGTGCTTCAGCGCAAGGAAAGGCTTCCGGAACAGAGCAGCTACAGCACAGGGGACCAGCACAGATGCTCCAGCATGGGAGGTCCTCAGGAACAAGGAGGACTTCAGCATAGACACTTCAGCGTAGACACTGCAGCGCAATGAAGGCAAAGTCTTCAAGAAACAAGAAGCTTCAGTACAGGGGCTTCAGCACAGGAATGGCCTCTGAATGAAGGAGGCTACAGGAAACAAGAAGCTTCAGCACAGGGATGGCCTCTGTACTTGGGGCTTCAGGACACATTGGGGACATGTTGCGGAGGGGACTTGGGAGTGCTTTACTCTGAGTCCTCCTTTTCACTAGGCTTTTTGGGCGAGGTTACCTTATTCTCTAACGAGATGTCCGTGAAGAACGTGAGCGGAGCACAGCTGTGAGAAAACAAGGGGCTACACACCAGCAAGATTGTATTAAAAGTACCTTTAATCCATGGTACACGTGGTGACATGCAGTAAAACCACTTTTACGCGTTTCAGGCGGGAGCCCTTTATCAAAGAGTATGGTCGCATCTCTTAGCTCCCCTGCTATTATAGATAATCCCCCGCCCCCAACACACAGTGATCTTAGACCGTTAAGCCGGGTCCGGATTGCGGATTCTGTCGTTGTGGGTAGCCGGGTTGGGGTTGGAGAAGGCCAATGTTATCCAGGCTGGGATCAAGGCAGGCGGCACAGGAGCAATGGTCAAGGTCACAGGCTGGGGTCAAGGCAGGCGGCACAGGAGTGATGGTCGAGGTCACAGGCTGGGGTCAATACCAGGAAGGCTTCAGCCAAGAGCTTCAGCGTGGGCTCTTCAGCATAGGTGCTTCAGTGCAAGGAAAGGCTTCCGGAACAGAGCAGCTACAGCGCAGGGGATCCAGCACATATGCTCCAGTATGGGAGATCCTCAGGAACAAGGAGGACTTCAGCATAGACACTTCAGCGTAGACACTGCAGCGCAATGAAGGCAAAGTCTTCAAGAAACAAGAAGCTTCAGTACAGAGGCTTCAGCACAGGAATGGCCTCTGAATTAAGGAGGCTACAGGAAACAAGAAGCTTCAGCACAGGGATAGCCTCTGGACCTGGGGCTTCAGGACACGTTGGGGACATGTCGCGGAGGGGACTTGGGAGTGCTTTCCTCTGAGTCCTCCTTTTCACTAAACTTTTTGGGTGGGGTTACCTTATTCTCTAACGAGGTGTCCGTGAAGAACGTGAGCGTAGCACAGCTGTGAGAAAACAAGGGGCTACACACCAGCAAGATTGTAGTAAAAGTACCTTTAATCCATGGTACACATGGTGACATGCAGTATAACCACTCTTACGCGTTTCAGGCGGGAGCCCTTTATCAAAGAGTATGGTCGCGTCTCTTAGCTCCCCTGCTATTATAGATAATCCCCCGCCCCCAACAAACAGTGGCGCGCGGTGAATTGGCGCGAAATTCTAAACGGTGCAGCCCATTGGAGGAGCACCTCCTCCAATTGGCTGTCCGCAGAGTGACAACACTGTACTGCGTGCGGGGGATACATACTAGCAGCGGAGGTGCAGAGTGAATACAAGAACCGGGAAAAGGGAGACCAAAAAGCGCACCAGCACAAACGGAGCAGGAAGAAACCAGGACAAAAAAAATTATTAAAAGGGCACTTTAATGTGGCAAAAGACCCATCCAATGCATTTCGAACGCTGCATTCTATTGTGTATCGTAACAACAGACCACCTAATAATTTGGGGCATAACCACATATTATTGTGATACAGAAAATTATATTAGTACAGCCAAGGTTATAACAATAATTTAGCCTATAAAAACAATAAAGGCAAGAAAACAAAAGAGCAGTAGAACAACGGCAGAGAAATATCATAAGTACCGGTCTTAAATTCAAACACCTAATATATAATTTTCCGTTTTTTGTTTCAATATTTCAGATTATAGTATTTTAGTATTTTAATAGACCCTAGGTACTTCAACCAGGGAACAAACAGTTCATCAGCCCATATATACATATATCTCTCTCTATTCAGCAAACAGTTGACTGTGATACACAGGGCTAGCAGTCTATAAAAAATGGGACTAAATAAATAGTGATTCCCAAATATATATATATATAGCGATCTAAATTTATTTAGGAAACACATTTTGTTTTATCGCCGCTATATCGACGATCTGTTTTTGATTTGGGAGGGTGACACTCACACTCTGGAGCTTTTTATCCAGTCTTTAAATTCTAATAATTATAATCTACACTTTACACATGAGCACAGTAGTAATCAAATACACTTTTTGGATATCCTTATTTATGTTGATTTAATGGGAGAGATTCAGACTGACATGTACAGGAAGCCCAACTCCAGGAACAGGTGTTTGAATTTAAGACCGGTACTTATGATATTTCTCTGCCGTTGTTCTACTGCTCTTTTGTTTTCTTGCCTTTATTGTTTTTATAGGCTAAATTATTGTTATAACCTTGGCTGTACTAATATAATTTTCTGTATCACAATAATATGTGGTTATGCCCAAAATTATTAGGAGGTCTGTTGTTACGATACACAATAGAATGCAGAATAGAATGCAACAGTGTCAGTCTTCTATGTATCCATCATTGTCTGATGCCTGAACTTTCATCTAGGATGATGTGACAATTTATTTATTCTCTCTGTGTGGCTGTTCTTATTTTATTTTTTAATGTTTAGATTTGTGACATGTCCTAAACATGTTTTTTGTTTTGTATTATTATTTTTATGCATAATAGGTAAATTAAGTACATCTAGCTCTCTAGGATAATCTCTTGCAAGCTAAATGGTCATTCTAAATATGCTTAATATTATCAGATGATGCATTACCTATTAATGTATATTAATATGTATATATTTTAAATAAGATTAAATGTCATGTTATGCTCTCCACATATCAGTTTGCTATGGCAGCCAGAGGATAGACCTGCTACCCTTACAGTATTAGTTTCCCAAAATGTATTCAGGAACCATATGGTTAAAACTCCCCTCCATTGGACTTGATGGGCAGCACCCTTCTAATTTACATAATTATCCTGTGGCCTGTAAATTACCGGCCAGGGGCGGGGATTTCTAATTGATCACGTGGGTGTCTGTGGGTATTTAGGGAACACCCCTGGCTGCAGTATAGCACTCTTTGAAAAAGTCTCTTAGACGAAACGCGTCAGAGAACCTGTCCTGTTTTTAATGGCAATGTTGCCGGAATAAAGCTTTTGCACGCAGTCACTGCCGCCAGCCTGTCTTTTTGCTGTGCTCCAATGTCCTTGTTTCTCCCCTCCTCTTATTTAAAAGATACAACTGACATACTTCAAATTTTGGACACCTTTATCTGGAAAGAGGATTATATATTGGCCACTATAGACGTTTCCTCATTATACACCTCTATTGCACATAATTTAGGCTGTGAAGCTATTAAGTATTTTTTGGATAAAGATTTAGATCTACATGAATTGCATGTTAAATTCCTGTTGGAGAGCATAACTTTTATACTAGAAAATAATTTCTTTTTATTTGATAACATCTTTTATATTCAGAAATGTGGCACCGCCATGGGAACGAAGTTCGCCCCCAGCTATGCAAATCTCTTTATGGGATTTTGGGAGGACCACAACATCTGGCCCAATGGCATGCTGGGGGAGGGCGTTGTCCTATGGCGGCGCTACATTGATGATATAATTTTAATCTGGCAAGGAGATCAGCAAGGTTTGGACCAATTTATTTTAAATTTGAACAATAATGTATTAAATCTAAATTTTATTTATACAACTAGCAAGACCTCTATTGAATATCTGGATTTGGTTATATATATATAGAGGAAGGATCTATAAAAACTAAAACGCATTTTAAAAATGTTGATAGCAATAATTTTATTTTACGCTCAAGCTGTCATCACCATCGATGGATGGATGGTGTACCTTACAGTCAGTACAGAAGAATACGTAGGAACTGTACAGACGAAAATGTGTTTAGTGAACAATGCAAAATTTTAGAGACACGCTTTATACAAAAAAAATATAAAAAAGACACATTAGATACAGCTTTTAACAAGGCAAAACTATTACAGAGAAAAGATCTACTGGAACCTAAAAATGTTTTGAAAACCAATACTAATAACTTTGATACTGCTTTTTTTAACTACATATAATAAAGAGGCAAATAACAATGATAAAATTTTAAGAAAACACTGGCACTTTTTAAAAACTGATACAATTTTAAATGATATACTACCTAATCAACCCAAAATAATTTTCAAAAAAGCACAAAACATAAACAATATTGTGGCTCCAAGTGCACTTAAAAAATTAGACACAAACAATAAAAGTTGGTTTAAAAGCATAGAAGGCTTTTATGGGTGTTCATCCTGTAAGGCGTGTGAATACAAACAATTAGATAAAAAAAGTTTTATATGTAACAACAGTAAGGAAATTTTTAAAATGAAACAATATATCAACTGTTACACAGATTATGTTATATATGTTCTGCAGTGCCCATGTGGGCTACAATATGTAGGGAAGACCACAAGACCCATTCGGACACGCATCATTGAACATCTTAGCAATATCAGACGCGGTATTCTCACACGTAGTGTATCAAAGCATTTTGCAAAACACCATAATTCAAATCCAAATAATTTGAAATTTATTGCCATGGAAAATGTTTTACAACACTGGAGAGGACGCAGCAGAGATATAGATCTGAGCAGACGAGAAATGTATTGGATACATAAACTTAACACACTCATTCCTTATGGTCTAAATGCTGATTTTGAAATAACCCCTTTTTTTATTTCCTAGTATGCTCCGTTTTTTCTGTATATCTGCTGCGTCTATCCCTGATTATATGATCAGGTTGACATCTGCACTTTGCCTTTGTTTTTAAAGATATATTTAAATCTTCAATGAGTTTTTAAAAAAAATATATATATTTTTTAATATATTGTTAAGATGCTTTTTTAAGTATATAAATGCTTTTGATGTTATTATGCCTCTGGTATTCTTTAATGAACACTAATGCTCGTTTTTTTCCTCTCTCTCCTCCTGTTTCGTCATCTCTCCCTGCCCCGCTATGAGCTTTTTATGAATTTATTTTAGTAATGTGGCTTTATTTATTAATGTATTATAGTATTTTTATATGTTAGTTAATAAAATGTATATGTAATTTATTTGCTTGTTATTTTTCTTTTTTTGGACCGCAGAGTTATGTGCCTGAGTCAAGGCAAACCTGTGTGTTAATTAATTAAATATGCTATTTTAATTGTTGTGTAATTGATTGCAATCATCCACACTATATATTGAGGCCCACCCACAGGGGATGTTAATCTGCTCCTGAGGAAGCTGTCTAAGTACGGCGAAACGCGTAGAGCTTGTTCAGTCAGTCTGCTGCAGCTGCCCACGAAGTGAAGACGTTTGAGTTGCTGTTGATCCACCGCTATCCGTCTTCTCTACTCCCAATCGGATGTCGTCACCCGCGTATCGGAAGTGATGTCAGACGCCATCCATCGGCGGCGAGACGGGAGTTCCAGGAGGACGGTACAGCAAGTTTACCATACGGGACCAGCACTCTACTGTCTCACGATACCTCTATGTGTACATAGATTATGTACTTATTGTAAGTACATTTCTAACTTTTTTTCTGTGTGATAAATATTGTCATTGCGATCTATACCATGGTCCGTTTCTATCTTCTATGCACACCACACTTCATCCGGACCTGAGTTCATTTCACCTGTATGATCTCCGTTCGAAGTTCCCTCTGATCTCGAGTCTACCCCTCTGTTGAAGATGCATTTTCACCCACACTGACAGAGTCAGACAATTGCCTTTCTATATTCTACTTGCTGTAAGTAGGAATTTCTACAGAGCCAAGATATTCAGTACATTCCATGATGTGTTAATATACTGCACCATTATTGTTTTATCTTTTATTTCTGGTGTGTTCCCGAAATCATCGCTCCCTTCCCACCTCGGACCAAGACTTATCCAACGCTATGCAATGCATACCTATGTTCATTTTTACAACGCCAAAACGGCTTATCCAACGCTCTTACGACGCTTTGCAAAGTTGTTTATGTGTATATATTATATATATTATACTATATTATACTATATAATATATTATATTTTTATATTATATTATATATTATGTTATATTATATATAATACAGTATATGCACTATATAATTTATGTGTGTGCTGCATATCTTATTGTCTGCATAAAATATTTTGTGTATTTTAGCATTAAAAATGCCTTCAGGAACGGATATACAATAAAGAAAAAATAAAAGTGGCGCCAGTCCTATTAATGAGGTGCAATAAATAAAGTCCCGCAGCTGGTGTCCCAGGAGGTAATTCAAACTCTTCCTTATATAAGATTTGTAGAAAATAAAGTTGTCCTCCAGCACGTGGTCTTATTGCTCTTTTCTTCATTATGTAGCCCCGGTCTTATTTTGTACTCACTGACCCCCCTCCGCGAGTGCCGAGCGGTTGCGGGTGCCGCCGGAGGCAGCGACGGACCCGCCGGCACTTCGCGAGGGTGGGGGCCAGTGCAGGGAGCGCTCGGCATCCCTGGAGCTCCGGCGGCATACCCGGCTAGCGGGGGCTGCCATGACACGTTGCGCGAGCGTGCGCGGGATCGCGCATGCGCAGATAGGGGCAGGGAGGTAAAGAAGCCCTTAGGAGATCGCGCGAGAGCAGGGTCAGCCAGAGAAAGGTTGTGGCGGCCATTAGGCGTTTGCACATGCGCAGGGCAAGTGCGCACGCGGCCCCAATGCTATAGCAGCCTCCTGGGAACTACAACTCCCAGGAGGCATAGCGAGGGAGACACCAGGTGTCTCATAGTGGCCAGTGAGAGCCAAGGATTCTCAGCCCAGGAGATTGATACATTTCGTGGGCTTAGAGCAACGGCAGTTGAAGCTGGGAGCAGGAAGGGGGAGGAAGGGTGCAGGGAGCAAGTGTCTCCTGCACCAGGTAAGGATCCCCAAGTCCCAGGCAGGCCCCAATCCCTGTTAGGGTAATGGGCAGTACTGAGGGACAGCCCCTAGGTTAGGGACTCTGCCCTTAGGTGTGCGAGGGTGCAGGCTTGTCAGTATCACAGCTGGTAGTGCTGTGAGCGCTGACAAGTAGGCACAGTGTATGCAGCGTGTACAGTGGGTTGCTGCAGGTTGACTGTGCGTGTGCAGTGGGTTGCTGCAGGTTGACTGTGTGTGTGTGTGCAGTGTGTTTGCTGCAGACGTTAGACTGAGTTAGCCAGAGGGGACCCGGGTGGGCACGGGATAGGTAGTGTGGGTGCAGGGGGTCAGTGACCCACCTGCCTAGGATAGGCTACCCCACAGGCCCTAGGAGTATTCCCTGAAGTCACCATAGGTTGCTGTGCTGCAGGGACAGCCTATAGTGAGAGCGAGCATCACCCCTTACTGAGTACCAGTTAGGGACAAAGCACAGAGTTGCGGCGGTTGCAGTCATCTGGGACCGACGGCTGGATACCGTGATATCTGGAGGCTGCGTGTTGGAGGCGTCTGACCCTTTGTGAAGTTGTTGCCGGTCACCGCCGTGACCGGAAGGTATTATTACATCAAGTGCACCAACACCGGTCAACAGGCGCTGATCCCGCCTTAGGCGTAGCTCTTTAGGTACACTGAGCGAGTGGCTAAAGAACTGAGCCTATACCAATATACTACATATGGACACGGTGTGTGGGGCATGCGGTGAGGGGACGGAGACATTGCCCGTAAGAGGGGGCAGCCGCTAAAGTTATACCGTTAGAGTATAAGTATATGTATGTGTTATTGCTACGTTGCATTCTCATTAGTAAAACCCAGTTACAATCATAGTGTTGTATGTTTCTTGCCCAGGGGAATCTCACATCACGGGGATCCTGGGTAAGTGGAGGCGCTGCGCTAACGAAATGTGTAAGTGTTACCCCAGGCTCCCAGCTAGCGGTGGCTCAGATCTCCTGGAGCCGCAGGTGTTGTACAGCGACCAGTAGTTCTTTTGGGAGGGTTCAGAAAAAGGGCTACACTTATGTGGACAAAAAGACAACAACAAAAAACACCACACACAAGTGGTATAGTAGGCGTCGACACTCAGTATCTTAATCTATAGAGAAGTAGAGAACTTGACACTTGCCTGTGTGTTTGTTCCCGTAGTGCATACTCCTCTATTTTCCTTCTGCTGTTACCTTAAAAAGTGGAGAGAGACATAGCATAATACTGTTTATTACAAAAATAAGGGAGGTGAGATAAAAATACACTTACAAACGTCCAACCACATGGATTGTGGTGGTTTCTATTGCTGCAAGTGTCCTTTAAAAACTTCCTTGCTGGAGGTGCTTTTCAGTCACTTTTTCTCAACTCCTGACTTCCCTGAAGAAGTAGTTAATTCTACGAAACTAGTTGGATGTAACATTCTATTGCCTTATATCTGCTTACATTGGCCTTTGTCTATCTATTGGCCTGTCCTGTTTTTATTTCATCCTGTGTGCTGTTTTGGACACTTGTGAGAGACTTTGTAAGACTTTGTAAGACAGTGACATCATTACACAGCGTCCCGCGACGGAGCGGCATCGTGGCACGCTGAGGGCACCCCAGCAAGCTGCGTTTTAACCTCTGTGCAGAGGATACACCTGCCGAGGTACAGGAGCAGCTTCATATCGGCCAGGAAGCCGGAGCGATTTCACCGAGCCCCAGTACCAGCTGCTGAACCTGGCTGCATGAAGGGAAATCCCCTTGGGAGTGAAAGACTGACGTCCTGCCCCAGAATCAACTGAGCTGCATCAGCAGAGGGAAGCAAGCACCCGATTCTACAGTTAACAGCTGCCGAGTGGTAAACAGTGTGATACACACTACATGCCTTTTACCAACTTTTTTCATGTACGCAGATATATTACCCCCTTTTTAATTCTATAATATATTGTTGAATTTGCTTCACTATTTGGCGTTGTGCGCTGTTTTCTTTTGTTTCCTGACTTGTCCGTCTGGGTCCACAGGGATGGGAGGCTTTCTCAGATTCGTGCACAGTCTGTCGTGCCTCTCCTTGTGCAAAGCTCCCTGCTGCTTGTCAGTGTTGGTTGGCTGATCCGCAGACTCCACAGGTATGGTGGCTCCAAAAGACCAAAAAGGTTATGTCCACATCAAACTAGTTTTGCCTGGTTTGGCTTCATCAGTGATGTCATCGTGGTTTGATTGTGCACTCCTCCCCTTTATTCAAATCTACCTGGTTGTTGATCTATCATGTTCATTATGTATGCATACATTCTGATGACTCCTTACAATACAGTGAGCACAGTGAGCTTCAGGAACGGAACTTTTCATTTAAACAGTATTCCTATGGGAAAACGTGTTTCGCTTTACAACGTTTCGCTATACAACGTTTCGCTATCCAACGCCATTTTGAGCAACGCATTGTGTCGGATAACCGAGGACTGCCTGTATAGCAATAATGCAAGAATCATTAAAAACAACGAACCATTCAGTTGGAAGAGGATATAAGCAGGAGACCCAAATACCATTAATAGAGACTATGGGCCTCACGCAGAGAGCTGCGCTATTTACAATCTCGCCATTTTCCGGAGAAAATCGCGCTAAAACAGCTGAAAATGGCGAGGTAGGAAAAAAGCGCCATTTTTTTTTCTATTTGAAAAACTCGCCGCGCGGCTGGCGAGAAACTACATCTCGCCAGTCTGAAAAATATCCGAATTCAGAAAGGCGCGCTCGCCATCTAGCGGCTGTTTTTGGCGTGATTTTCTCCAATTTTCTCCGCCAACTAAAGTTGGCAAGAAGCAGGAGCTCGCCGGCTATAGGGAAACAAAAAAAAAATGCGCGATTTTTTTTTTTCCCTTTCAGCTGCGCGCATCTCCTCATTTACAATTCTCCACATGCAGTAATGCTAAAAATAGCGGATTTCGCCCATTTCTGCATATGGAGAATAAAACTCTCCATTAAACCTACTTTTTATTCCCCTCTCCAATTTTAAATAGCGCTGCTCTCTGCATGAGGCCCTATAAGTCTAATAGACTTGGCAGTGTGACAGCGGAACAACAATTGTTATTTATAGAACAAGATGGCAAATTGGGTGTATTTATTTATTATTAAGGTTCCATGGAGGGTAACAGTATATCCATAATATCAATATTAACCCCTGTTTGAAAAAACATATGAGTATATGCCAGGATGACATGGGTTAAAGCTAGATTCTATGATATATAAAGCATCTATGAATATTCCAATAATGGATATTGTTAATGCGTGTGTATTTATACATTGAATGTTAAACTTTTAAAATATAATAATACAGTCTAGACAAGTAGAATAAATGGTATTCAACAGAGAGAGATGGTATGAGTCACTCTCATAGGGGAAAGGAATCTCTCTTCTAGATAATAGCATGCATAAACTTAAAATAATAAAACAAAATAATAAAAATAAATTATCTGAAAGGAAACTTATAATGATGATAAATGTTAAAGCCTCAATGATACCATTTGAGCACTGACTAATATCAAACAGTAACATATAAAAATCAAACAAATATAAATATATAAATTTTAAACATGTATGCATTTACAAATTGTAGAACACTATTAGTAATAGTCTTGCATAAACTTAATCTAGAAAGAATAAATGTCTCATCATGATATATTATTTTTTAAATGACAGTCCATGATTCCTAATCTCCCAGAAGGGATAAATGTAGAAATAAATGCATTGGAGTGGATGGGATTTATATAAAAAAATGTTTCAATTCCTAATCCACGTTCATGCCCTTGGGTGATAAAGTCCCAAGGGCATAAATCCAATGCATCTCCCTACAATTAAGGTGAGCCTCTCTATCACCTCCCCTAACTTTATTCTGTATCTGTTCTATTGCACTAAAAGAAAAAGTGCTGATAGAACCTAATGGACAATTAATGAAATGACGTGCCACAGGGAATCTCTCATCCCTGTTTCTAATGCTCCTGAGATGTTCCCCTATTCTAACTCTAAGGGGTCTAATAGTTCTTCCTATATAGCCGCATCCACATGCACATTTAAGCATGTAAATAACGAATTTAGAGTTACAAGTCATAAAGGAAGAGATCTTATACCTCTGGTCTGTATAAACATTTCTAAGTGATTTAATGGGTGTTGCATACTTACAAAGATTGCAATCACCACATCTAAAAAAACCTTTCGGAGTGTTTTTTACAACATCTTTATTGGAACAGGAAAGACTCAGTGACATGTGATTCCCAATGGTCTTTGCCCTTTTAAATACTATTCTTGGGTTAGCGTTAGTGAAACAATTCAGATCTTTATCTAGCCTCAAAATTTCCCAATGTTTATGTAAAATAAGTCTGATCTATTCTGCTTGTTTGGAATAGGTAGTAATAAAGAGTGAGGTCTCTCTAGTAGATTTAGTCTGAGAGTATAGCTTCTCTTTTCTCTTAGAGATATTTTGTTTGGATTTGCCTCTACCTAAAAGCTCCGCCCCATCTGTGTGTAAAGCTTGCTCATATGCTACTTCAATGTCATTATCCTTATAACCCATATTCTTAAATCGCAATCTCAGTTGTTTGGCCTGGGATAAAAAGGACTCTTCTGTTGAGCATATCCTCCTCAACCTATGGAATTGCCCTTTAGGAATGCCCTGGATTAGCGATCTAGGGTATGCACTGTTAGCTCTGAGCAAGGAATTACGGGAATTTTCTTTTCTGAAGACATCAGTCTGGATTTTCAAATTAACATCTATATGGAGATGTAAATCCAAGTAGTCTATTTGAGTATCATTGTAAGTATAAGCACATTTAAGATTATAAACATTGTCATTCAGATATTCAAAAAGTCAAACAGTTATTTAAATCCCCACACCAAATCAATAATAAGTCATCTATATAACAACGATAAAAATACCCTACCCTATAGGAGTCATCATGCATCAGGTCCTGAGTCTCACAATAATTCATCTAAGGTTCATCTAAAATCTGACAAAAGATTTCATTGCTACCTATGCTCCCTTGTCTTACTGAGCACCGATTTTTGGATTTGGTTCCTACATACACTCTCTTTACCTTATTCTCTCCCTTGTATTGTATTGTATTGTATGTCTTTATTTATATAGCGCCATTAATGTACATAGCGCTTCACAGTAGTAATACACATAGTAATCATATAAATAACAAATAATATAAATAACAGGTCATGAGATAAGTGCTTCAGACATAGAAGTAACATTAAGGAAGAGGAGTCCCTGCTCCAAAGAGCTTACAATCTATTTGGTATGTAGGGAGAACGTACAGAAACAGTAGGAGGGATGTCTACAGAGGGCCAAGCTTTATGTATCATGTATCCAGTATTATCCCCAGTGGTATTCATATGCCTCTTTAAGCAAGTGTGTCTTAAGGTGGGACTTAAAGGTGGATAGAGAGGGTGCTAGACGGGTATTGAGGGGAAGGGCATTCCAGAGGTGCGGGGCAGTCAGTGAGAAAGGTTTAAGGCGGGAGAGGGCTTTAGATACAAAGGGGGTAGAAAGAAGACATCCTTGAGAAGAACGCAAGAGTCGGGATGGTGCATAGCGAGAAATTAGGGCTGAGATGTAAGAAGGGGCAGAAGTGTGTAAAGCTTTAAAAGTGAGGAGGAGAATTGAGTGTGAGATGCAGGATTTGATTGGAAGCCAGGAGAGGGATTTCAGGAGGGGAGACGCGGAGACAGATTTAGGAAAGAGTAGAGCGATTCTGGCAGCAGCATTTAGGATAGATTGTAGGGGACAGGATATGTAGAAGGAAAGGAGCACAGCTTCTGCATCAGTGGATCAAAAATAGATAGGGCAACTCCAGATGTAGTAAAATTGTGTTTATTGCACATTCAGCTTAGCAATGAAGGTGTAGGAAACACACCAACATATTTCATCCAACAGGATGTTATCAAGGTGTAGGGGAATAAGCATAAGCATATGCAATAAACACAATTTTACTACTTCTGGAGTTGCCCTATCTATTCTTGATCCACTAATGCGGAAGCTGTGCTCCTTTTCTTCTACATATCCTGATCTCTACCATTGAGGATTGCACGCAGCAGAGTTTTTCCCTGTCTGGATTTCACTGTCAGGTAAAGGGCAACAGCCCCTCTGTATTTACCTTTTCAGTGCCTGCTGTTTTATTGATCTAAACCCTATGGGTAGGTAATTACTTACCAGGTGACCAATCTCTGTGGTAGCCAGGTGGCACCACTAGGTCCTTTAATCTCCCTTGGGTTATTATACAGTTATTATGGACATTGGGCCTATACTGTACTTATACAATAGAGCACTTACTGGTGAAGCACCATCTACCAAATCACCAATAGATTTTAGGGAAGACAGGTGAGAGGCAGGAAGGCCGGACAGCAGGAGGTTACAGTAATCAAGATGGGAGAGAATGAGGGCCTGAATCACAGTTTTAGCAGTCGAGCAGCAGAGGAACGGGCGTATCTTTGTGATATTGCGGAGGAAAAAGCAACAGGTTTTAGAAACGTTTTGAATGTGAGAGGAGAATGTGAGAGAGGAGTCGAGTGTGACCCCTAAGCAGCGTGCTTGGGCTACTGGGTGAATGATGGTACTTCAAAAAGTAATGTGGAAGGAGGTAGAAGGGCCAGGTTTGGGAGGAAGTATGAGGAGCTCTATTTTTGCCATGTTAAGTTTAAGGCGGCGGAGAATCCAGTCATTTATTGGAAGTATGGAAAATAGCTGAAGCGCTCAAATGCAGGTATATCTCAAAATGATAATAAGCCAGACCACTGTACCAGGGTACTAACAATTGATATAGTTCCTATTGTGTCATATAATGGGTACTATCCTCCTGAAGACAGGTGGTGTGTGGTGCAACCCACTCACCATCAGTCTCATTGGCAGGTTCCCCTGAAAAATATGCAAATACTCACATCCTGGTAGGGCAGGCAGGCAGGCTGTGCAGCTACTCAATGCAATACAGGGAAAAGGGAGACCAAAAAGCGCACCAGCACAAACGGAGCAGGAAGAACCCAAGACAAAAAAATGATTAAAAGGGCACTTTAATGTGGCAAAAGACCCATCCAATGCTGCGACGTTCGAAATGCATTGGATGGGTCTTTTGCCACATTAAAGTGCCCTTTTAATCATTTTTTTGTCTTGGGTTCTTCCTGCTCCGTTTGTGCTGGTGCGCTTTTTGGTCTCCCTTTTCCCTGTATTTCTTGGGAGTATGAAGACGTGCTTGAGTCTCATGCTCCTTCACCTGGCTCATTAAGTCCTCAAAGTTAGGTGGATCCCCTCTGGGGAGGGAGCACAGAAGCATGAGAGCTATAGGATGAGAGGGTAGCGATCACCTCATGAGCTGTTTGAGCCGATATCCATCCACAGCGGTTAGAGAAATTACATTGTGGGAGAGTAGAGTCCACAATGCTAATTGTAGACGATGGAAAAATGCAGACAGTTCCTCCCCTTCCTTCTGTTGGAGAGCATAGAATTTAGTCAAGAGTTCAATTTCATCATCCTCAGTACCATAGGCTTTAGTTAGTTCTTCGACCAAAGCCTGTGCAGTGGCATCCTTACTATATTGGCAGTTGGGAGTCTTAGGCAATCAACTAAAAGAAATAAGTCAAAACCAATGTGGCTAAATAAACAGGTAGGGGAGGAAATGGACAAGAAGAGGAAAGCGTTTAGATTCTTTAAGACAGAAGGGACGGAGACATCGTATCAGAATTAAAAGGAATGTAACAAAAATTGCAAAAGGGCAATCAAATTAGCAAAAATGGATAATGAAAAAAGGATTGCAATAGAAAGTTCTTTAAGTACCTTAATAACCAAAAAATGAGAAAAGAAAATATAGGACCCTTTCAGTGTGAGATGGGTAGGCAGATTATTATTGGAGATAAGAAAAAAGCTGAGGTATTAAACAAATTCTTTGCCTCTGTGTATACCAGGGAAGAATCAAGTTCAATAGTAGTGCTGCAGGAGGAAGCCACAACCTCCATATTAATGAACAATTGGTTAACTGAGGAAGAAGTTCATAAGCGACTTGAAAAAATCAAAGCAAATAAGGCACCTGGCCCCGATGGCATACATCCAAGAGTTCTCAAGGAGTTAATCTCAGTAATAGCCAAACCATTATATTTAATATTCAAGGACTCCATTTCCACAGGCTCAGTACCACAAGACTGGCGTAAAGCAGATGTGGTGCCTATATATAAAAAGGGAGCTAGATCACAACCGGGAAATTACAGACCTGTAAGCCTGACTTCAATAGTAGGGAAACTACTTGAAGGTTTAAAACAGGATAATATTCAGGAATACCTAATGGAAAACAAAATTATTAGTAATAGTCAGCATGGATTTATGAAGGATAGATCTTGCCAAACTAACCTTATTTGTTTCTTTGAGGAGGTAAGTAGGAATTTAGACCTGGGTAATGCAGTTGATGTGGTCTACTTAGATTTTGCAAAGGCTTTTGATTCGGTTTCACACAAGAGGTTGGTGTACAAAATAAAGAAAATAATATATGCACCTGGATTGAAAACTGGTTAAAGGACAGACAACAGAGGGTTGTCATAAATGGAACTTTTTCAGGTTGGGCTAAAGTCGTGAGTGGAGTACCTCAGGGATCGGTACTGGGACCCCTGCTTTTTAACTTGTTTATTAATGACCTTGAGGTTGGCATAGAGAGCAAAGTCTCCACCTTTGCTTATGATACTAAATTGTGTAAGGTAATAGAATCAGAGCAGGATGCAATTTCTCTTCAGAAGGACTTGGAGAGACTGGAAACGTGGGCAGGTAAATGGCAAATTAAGTTTAATACAGATAAATGTAAGGTTATGCATTTGGGATGCAAGAATAAAAAGGTGACTTACAAATTAAATGGAGATAAATTGGGGGAATCCTTGATGGAGAAGGATTTAGGAGTGCTTGTAGGCTGCAGGTTTAGCAATAGTGCCCAATGTCATGCAGTAGCTGCAACGGCAAACAAGATCTTATCTTGCATCAAACGGGCAATGGATGGAAGGGAAGTAAATATAATTATGCCCCTTTACAAAGCACTAGTAAGACTACACCTTGAATATGAAGTACAATTTTGGGCACCAATCCTAAGAAAAGACATTATGGAACTAGAGAGAGTGCAGAGAAGAGCAACCAAATTAAAAAAAGGGGATGGACAATCTAACTTATGAGGAGAGGCTATCTAAATTAGATTTATTTACATTAGAAAAGAGGCGTCTAAGAGGGATATGATAATTATATACAAATATATTCGGGGACAATACAAGGAGCTTTCAAAATAACTATTCATCCCATGGGCAGTACTAAGGACTCAGGCCATCCTTTAAGGTTGGAGGAAAGGAAATTGCACCAGCAACAAAGGAAAGGGTTCTTTACAGTAAGGGCAGTTAAAATGTGGAATTCCTTACCCATGGAGACTGTGATGGCAGATACAATAGATTTGTTCAAAAAAATGTTGGACATCTTTTTAGATGGGAAAGGTATACAGGGATATACCAAATAGTATACATGGGAAGGATGTTGATCCAGGGATTAATCTGTCAATTCTTGGAGTCAGGAAGGAATGAATTTTTCCCCTTAATGGGGTTTTTTGTTTGCCTTCCTCTGGATCAATAAGTAAGTATAGATATAGGATAAAGTATCTGTTGTCTAAATTTAGCATAGGTTGAACTTGATGGACCTATGTCTCTTTTCAACCTTATCTACTATGTAACCATATGTAACTATCCGCTGTCTCTTTATCGCTTCGGAGCAAAACCATTCGTCCAGCACTTGCAGAGTATGGTCTTTCCAATCCTCAAACTCTTCTTCCCTGGCAGGTGTTGGCAACCCCCCAGAGAAAGCCTTTAATTTCCGATAATGTTGAACCTGCGATGATTGCGCTAGATGATCAGCCAGTTGCTTTATCACTTCCGTGAGCGCCGATTCTCCTAACGGGCTGCCGTCTCAACTACCCAGGCCACGGCCCTTAGCGAATTTGGGATTATCTTCACCTTCACAGAGTACAGGGCTGAACTTCTCTGTTTTCACTACAGTATTATTTCCCGGTATACCGGCACCCTTCAGGCCTTGCTCCATTAAGATACAGGGCCACAGGGCTTTTATCCTCCCGTAATTCATGGTCAATCCCGACTAGGACCGTACTCCATGCCGGGTCAGTTTCTGGTTCTCCGTCTAGGCACTGTGCACCACGTAACCCCTGGAACTGATCCAGCGCTAAGTGCAAATCAAAGGATAGCATTTTGGTCGGAATGTGGGCGATGGTGACCACGTGACGAGGAGATACCGGGGTCTCAGGGCCCACTGGTGGACCCTCTTCCCCGACAGTAAGGACTTGGTAATCTCTAAATTTATTGTACATCCCCAAATTTTAATCTCACACACCTTATACAGCCAGATGTCCATCCAGAGTTATACCCAATATGTATGTGAGAGCAGCGCTACCCTCCCCCTTGTAATGGTGGTGCACATTGGTAATTTCTTTGGATAAGGGTATTCAGATAGGTCTCCCTCTGTGGAGATAAGCTGCATCCATGTCCCGCGATGCAGGGGCCTCCAAACACAATCCCTTTCCCTCCTTACTTCCGGCTGCCACGTGTAGATCCTGCAGGTTCTGAAGGATTACTTTCCTGTAGGATGTTCCGCTCCCTGGTTCCTCCACAGCTCAATTTAATGAAGCAAGTCCCTGCTTATGGGTCAGCCCTGCGATACTCTGCTACTGGGGATGGGGAACAAACTGGGGCCTGTGGGGTATCACTGTACTATGCCTGAGCAACTTAACTGGCTCCCAGGACAGTCCTTCCTGCTTTCTGTCCCTGGCAGTACTGACCTGTTTCTCCTTTGCCAGTCTTCACCAATCCCAAAATGGCCACTGCACCTCTGCATAGCAAAGGCAGTCCTGCCAACCACAACATGGCTGATGCACCTCCGCATTGGAGATTGGAGTCTGAAGAGCTGCATCAGCTTCCATCTGAGGTAAGGAGGACTACCCTGCTACACACACACACATACACACACACACACAATTCACCCCATGACGAAGTCCTTAGTGACGAAACGCGTAGGGCGTTTCCCAAAGAGGCGAGTTTGTGGCTGACATTACTGCATGAACGGAGAGAGTACCTTGGAGCTGTTGCTATTTTGCTTGGAACTACTGTCGCTTCCGGTTTTGCAGTTGCCTGCTGGTGAGCACTGAGAGCTGTGGGAGGTGTATCTGGAGGGAGTCTTTGACCGTGTTGCTGATTATTACATAATCTGGCTGCGGTGGCTCTAGTGCACCTTGCTGAACCAACGGATACACCAGAGGTGGCACCAACGGGACAGGCTGATACATTCCCTTCACAGCTTCAAGGCAATTGAGTATATCTCATAAATGCTATTATTTTTTACTCTGTTTGTGAGTGCACTTTTTATATTTTACAATCTCATAAATACTGTTTTATACTTTATCACACTAGGAGTGCGTCTGTTTTTTCTTCTTGCTTTCTGCAGATATCCTTGGGATTTGGTGATCCTTATATACGGGCAGAAAAACTCCAGTGGACTAAGTACATTTTTTGAAATTTCAACTGACATCTGGTTTTTATTTTATTTTTTATGTTTCATATTTTTTATTTTTGCTATAGATTTCAGTTGTTTTTATCACAAATTCGCCCTTTTGGGGATTCTTTGGTCAATAGCCTTGTTAACTCTATCTGATTTACACAGCTGATTTATCCTTATCAAGCTTCCTAAGGCGCTACTCCAATTTGTTTGTTTTATATATATATATATATATATATATATATATATATATATATATATATATATATATATATATATATAATGTGGTGGATGTTGGGGTTTGAGCTTACTGGGAATGGGTATTAATTCAATTTCTAACTGGCAACAGTTGTTTGCAGGTAGGTGGCCCCTCCTCCCAGAGCTCACCCCTCCCCACCTTCTTAACTTGGGAGGTTTTTACATTTTGCTGTATGAACAGGACCTACTATAGTTGTTCCCCCTCATACAGAGGTAAAAGGGAAGGTTCACAGTGTAGTTTTAGGACCTGCAAATTTGGTTATACCTTGACGGGGTCTGGAGGCTTATGACGCTTTGGCCAAAGGGTTTAACTAAATAACCAAGAAAAATATTATTATTGAAGTATTTACACTTTATACTTATTACCATATATGTTTTGTCAATTGGATGTATTATATATATTAAAGCCTAAGGACGTTTGCACATCCCTCTGTGATAAGCTGAATGACCTGTCACTCACCCACAGAAATGCAAAACGTAATATATCAAAAGTGGCGCTCTATTATAAGCTTTAAACACGTGTTAATCCAATATTAATATATAAACCATAAATTAAATAAATATAGGTGATACAAACGAATCCTTCTGATGCTGCTGTGACCCAGTGCAGGACTGTTCTCTCAATCCCAGGTGAATATGGCGACGTGGTGATCAAAGGGAAGCGCAAACATGTGAAGATATAAAAAATAAAATTGATGGTGCAGTATTGTGACAAATGGATAAGTATTCTTCTTTAGGTCTGCTGGTAATTATACTCACAAATGTGAGGATGATACTGTGTACATAAAGGTATCTTTGGGTATATCTCTGCAGTGATGATAAGCTGGCTGGAGCCTCGGTGTGGGAATGTATTCCTTAAATGGTTAAACACAGAAAAGCCAACATAGCGCGATCTGTTTAAAAACTGTATTAAAGTGGTTAAAAATATAACACTACACTCACATGATGTATGCTATTTAAAAGCATTTAGATACGCAATGGATCTCGCCTCCGGTATCTTGGTGCAGTTTTTCCTTCCCTCTTCTCAGCGTGCGTCTCACTCCTGCGTTCCAGCAGGGCGGATGTGACGTCAGTGAGACTTCGGGAGTTCAGGTTTGGCAGGCTGGCTGTGAATCACCTTCACTCTACGCGTTTCTTCCCTTAGGATTTCTTCAGGAGTGTTGGTGATTATACTGTGACCTGATTATATACCCTAACATATCTACTGATAGGATCAACACTGTGCTGTTAAAAGTCTCAAGTATCTGATATTCTAATTAGTACTTGATTTACATGTTATACAGGGTATCCTGAATAAATGTATATGTATTATTACAGAATATTTCATAATTATATGTGCATTGATGTTATCTCCATATCACAACATAAAGGAGTCCAAAAATATAAACTACAATTTATTTAAAACCTAGAATTTTGTAATAATACATATACATTTATTCAGAATACCCTGTATAACATGTACATCAAGTACTAATTAGAATATCAGATACTTGAGACTTTTAACAGCACAGTTTGCACTTTAGTCAAAAATAAATCGATATCCCTTTAAGACACCAATTAAGTGTTGATCCTATCAGTAGATATGTTAGGGTATATAATCTAGTCACAGTATCATCACCAACACTCCTGAAGAAATCCTAAGGGAAGAAACGCGTAGAGTGAAGGTGATTCACAGCCAGACTGCCAAACCGGAACTCCCGAAGTCTCACTGACGTCACATCCGCCCTGCTGGAACGCATGAGTGATACGCACGCTGAGAAGAGGGAAGGAAAAACTACACCAAGATACCGGAGGCGAGATCCATTGCGTATCTAAATGCTTTTAAATAGCATACATCATGTGAGTGTATTGTTATATTTTTAACCACTTTAATACAGTTTTTAAACAGATCGCGCTATGTTGGCTTTTCTGTGTTTAACCATTTAAGGAATACATTCCCAAACCGAGGCTTCAGCCAGCTTATCATCACTGCAGAGATATACCCAAAGATACCTTTATGTACACAGTATCATCCTCACATTTGTGAGTATAATTACCAGCAGACCTAAAGAAGAATACTTATCCATTTGTCACAATACTGCACCATCAATTTAATTTTTTATATCTCCACATGTTTGCGCTTCCCTTTGATCACCACGTCGCCATACTCACCCACAGAAAGCCAGTGAGGCTACACATCTCGCCCTTTGTGTGATAGGCCGAACGGCCTGTCACTCACCAAGGCACAGCCAACGAGACTGCACATCCCTCCCCCTCTGTTATAAGCTGGACGACCTGTCACTCACCCAGGGACTGTCAATGAGTGAATATTAACATATTGTTTATAGTGTTGCCATTGCCAACAAGAACTAACCATGCCGCATGCTGCTTAACTTTGCACAATCAAAACGTACGTACATTGACAGAGCAATTGATTGATACCGTACGTAGATAATAATATATTTTCTAAATATTTATTGTAAAATAGAGCTTAGAGGATTTTATTTCAAGGAATATTCATAACTCACATACTCATGTAAATAAAAAATAAAAAAGACAGCACACGATGTTCCCAGCCGGTCACCCACCGCCACCCACAGCACTAACCACGCCCGATGTTGCTTCACTTTGGTTATCGGATTTAAATTTTTGCCCTTGAAAAAAAAATAATAATATAATTTTCACCCAGTTACATCAGGTACAAGTTTTACATAAAATGACGTGGTGCGCCATAGATATTATTTAAATTCGGTTCATTAAAAACACATTTTTTTTTATATTTATATATAAAACTCTTAAGTACTTGTGTTATTTCTAAAAATTTACTCGGCAACAACACATCATTTATTTACGTTTTAATTCCAGCTCTCGCATATAGTGAATAATGTCTGGTCATATAGAATGTCTAGGAAGGTTCTATGAAGTTTGCCATTTACATTGAGCCAGCAGCAGGAACTGATTGATTGTTTTATTGTTTATAGATATTGTTTAAATTAGCCAAATTATAGTGATGGATTGAAGAAATAAATCAACAATTAAACACTGATCGAATTCGACATGCACAAAATAGAGCAAGTGAAACAAGCATAAGAAAGAAACCAACAACTAAACTCAAATAGAGAGAGCAAGCAAAATAAAAGTAGAAGAATAAATAGGGAAGAGCCTAATGCCAATAAACAAGAAATATTCGTAGAAGTCGATGAACATAATATTGGTAATCCAACAAGTGAATGTACATTTTGTAAAGCAAAATATTGGACCGTTGATCTAAACACATCAAAGAAATACACAAAGTTCTGTCATAATGAGAAAGTTTGTCTGGCACCTTTAACAGAAGCACCTGAAGTATTAAAAAAGTTACTGACAAAAGTAACACCAGAAGCAAAAAATTATCAAAATCATACGGTATCGGGGGCGCATGCGCGAAGGATCGGAGTATGGAGGCATAAAAGACTAGCTCCGTCCCGCGCGATCAAAAGATAACGATTTAAACTACCCAAAAAATAAAACCGGGTTTTCAAACTTATATCCGGAGCATTATTAACACCCCAGGATGGCTCCAAAGAAACCAGGGGGGCAAAAAAACCAGAAGCTATCTGATGTACGGACGTATTTCGGAGGAGCAGCAGAAAGTGCCCCAACCAGAGAAATGGCCAACACAGACACTGAAATAGAAGGGGATGATGAAGACACAAACGGTCAATCCCAACTCCCAGTCAGACGTTGTGACTTTGAACGATTATATACTGACCTGAAAAAACTGCTCCAAGCAGATATTAAAGAGGTCAAGCGAGAGATTACCAAACTGGGGACACGAACAGATGACTTGGAGACTAAGGTGGATCTTACGATTAAAGCAGGGAGGAAAACAGATAAAAAACTGCGGACTTGCAAAAACAAATAGATGACCTCAAAGAGCGGCAAGAGGACGCGGAAAACCGCGATAGAAGGAACAACATTAGGATCCGCGGGGTCTCAGAGGAGATAGGAGACTGTGAGGCCTTTACTATAAGACGGCTGGAGTCCCTAATGCCAGACAGTCCGAAAGAAAAATTTATGATGGACCGCTGTCATCGGGCCCTACGGTCACGTCCGACACAGAACGAGCAACCGAGAGATATCATCCTCCGGTTGCACTATTATACCACCCGGGAAGCAGTCCTGCGGCTAACAAGAGCATTGCCGGTGGTTGAATTTGAGGCCAATAAGCTACAAATCTTCCAGGACCTATCCCCGCTTACCTTGGCGAGGCGTCGCTCCCTGTTCCCCGTTACCAAAGTGCTCCGAGACTCTAACACGCGATATCGTTGGACCTTCCCGTTTGGACTTCAAGTCACGAAAAACGGGAGATCCCTCACACTAAAGGACATCGGAGAAGGCCCGGGGTTCCTTAAAGCACTTGGCCTGCACAGCCCCCTGCTGGAAATGGCGGAGGAAGAACCAGCCCTGGAGCCAGAATGGACCGGAGGACCAACTTCACCAAAACCAAAGCGAACAAAATGATGATCGCAATAAAATGCATTTGTTGGACACATAAAACACGTTGTTTTTGGTTATTCAAGTTAAACATTACAAACCAAACTGTGCCACGTTGTGTACTGTCTTGGAGCAGACCCGCACCTACATAGCGCTCTCAGATCCCATGCGGAACACCTACACAAAACCCCTGGATTGAAACTTAAATCCTCCCGCTGAATCCGGTCAAAAGAGCCAAGTCCTAGCGGTAGAATTTAAGGGACTCACTTTTCGTCGTCCTCCACGAGGGCAGGAGAAGATGGCCGTCATGTTGGAGCTTCTTGCACCCCACCGTGAAGCGCAGAATGCGGAAATGGCCGGCGAGCGGGAACGAAGAACAGCACATCCTCCTCGAGCCATCCAGGGATCCAAAATGGCCGCCGCCGGAAACCGGAAGCGGATATTACCAAACAGCGCGAGAGACACCGGCGCCATCTTGGAGGTGGCAGATCTGCCCGGAGCGACCGCAAGCCGCGAAGGCCCCACAGGCAGGAGAGGGCAACTATAGACACAGACACTATACGAGAGACGGAGACCAGACAGGACCCGGGCTGCGGCACGGAAAGAGGCACGGAGACAGAGGGATATGGACAAAAAGGAAGGGAACAACAAAATACAAGCACATACACAGCTAAGGATACAGGAAAGAGTACAAAGCGGGGACTCCCACTATGCATCAGTTAGGCACTCCAGAGGCGCCGCTTACATAAGGCTTCGCAACACTGTAGACAAAAGAGATGCAAGGAGAAGGGGGCAAAGTGAGGAAAGGAAACAGCTTTAAACAAAGCAAAAAGAGCACTGAGGGGTTAAAAATAAGCATGGGGAGGGATAAAGGCACAACATAAGTCACAGTTATAGGTTAAGTTTTAGAAACACATAAGACTCTATACACAAGTACAGGTCTACGAGCAGTTAAATGTAACAGTTACATAAAGATGCATAAGAGATAAAGTTGATGCCTAGGTAGACCTACAGAGGGTAGTTAACAAAAGAGAGCTGGCCGGAGGGTAAGAGGGAGCTCCATACCCCGAGGTCTTCATGTGCTATGGACGAGATCTGGGATGGAGGGTCTCCCAGAATCCTGTCAAAGTCCTTTGGGGAGGGAGTGAGGGTAAGGGCCCTTAGGGTATGGGGCCACACTCCCCGAAGGCGCTGGACTCTATTTCAGGACAGGGCAGTCTTGATAAGGAGCCCATGTTGTTTAAATATGTTCATTTACATGGCGTTTTTTCTTTTATGTCATCTCTGTATCTATCCTCTTGTGTCTTACCCCCCCCCACCTACCCCTCCAGCGACTGAGGTCACCAGCAGAGCGGAAGACACAGCCCTACCAGCCCGAAAATGGAGAAGGACTACACAGTGGGAGCCCGGCCAAATGTTAGCAGCTACCGCAAAGAAGCCACCAGACGAGGATCCTAATGGGTAGAGAGATATGTTGCCTTTCCCATAATGTAAAGGGACTGAATAACCCAGCTAAACGTAAGTTGGCCTTTAAAGACTATAAGAGACACAAAGCTGACATCCTCTTCCTTCAAGAGACCCATTTTTCTAAAAAAAGCTACCCCAAATATATAGACAAAGATTTTAACACAATATATCTAGCCTCTGCCTCAGTGAAGAAAAGAAGGGTGGCCATCGTATTCCACAAAAACCTATTGTTCGAGTTAGAAAAGAAGGTAGTAGATGTCGAGGGCAGATACATTATCTTAGTGGGATCCATCCAAGGTCAAGCTCTCACATTAGTCTCGCTGTATGCCCCATGCGAACAGGCAGCAGATTTTTTTGCTCTTTTTTTTGGGTGCTTACAGCGTGAGGCAAAGGGTCAAATATTACTGGCAGGAGACCTGAACAGGGCGTTAAACCCAAAGCTAGATAGATGTACGGCCCCTAACCCACCCAATAAACGGGACGTACTAACAATCTCGCATGGACTCCGAGACTGTCAGCTAGTAGACATATGGAGGGAGCAACACCCACAGACCAAGGACTATACTTTTTACTCCCACCCCCATGACCGATATAGCCGGATAGATTACTTCCTTGTGTCCAGCAGACTGGTCTCAATGGTCTCCCATTCGGGCATACACGACATTTCGTGGTCAGACCATGCACCTATAGAGCTGCGGTGCGAGCTACAGTTGCGAGATAGACCAGGAGCGAACTGGAGATTAAATGAACTACTGCTAAAAATCCCTAAATTTGACTTAGAAATTGCAGACAAAATCAGAGAATATTTCGAAGAGAACGAGGGGAGTGTATCCTCACCTGCCACACTGTGGGAGGCCCATAAGGCTACCCTCCGAGGATCTCTTATGTGCCTAGCTGCTAGACGCAAAAGAGAACAGAGAGAGTCAGATAAAGGATCAGAATTGGAAATTGGCTTCCCTGACAGCATTACATAAAACCTCCAAAAAAGAGGCAATCTTGGCACAAATCCAAGATACCAAAAAGCAACTAAATCTAAAACTGACATCTCAAGCTGAAAAGGAAATGAGCTGGAGGAAACGTCGAATCTTTGAGAAGGCGAACAAGCCAGACACGCTTCTAGCGACTAGACTTAGAAATAAACAACCATATTACCAAATACAATCAATACGCACGCAGGGAGGGGAATTTACCTCTAATCCTAAGCGAATCGTGGAGGAATTTAAGTGCTACTACGAGTCGCTGTACGATGGAGGTGTAAGGTTATCCACAATCAAAAAACAAATAATAATCTCCGAGAATTTCTGAAAGAGGCAAATTTGCCCAAATTGGGTAGAGTGGAAAGAGAGGCACTACAGGAAGACTTCTCTTTAGAAGAGTTGACGGATGTCGTAAAGTCTCTTAAGCCAGCCAAGGCGCCCGGCCCAGATGGCTACTCCAACCTCTATTACAAAAAATACTTAAAACTTCTAGCCCCACACCTATTGAAACTCTTTAATTCGATACTACAGGGAGCTTCGTTCCCGGCGCAGATGCTCCAGGCGTCTATTTCATTGATCTATAAAGCAGGAAAGGACCCGGCAGACTGTAAGAGCTACCGGCCCATCTCTTTAATCAATACAGACATAAACATTTTCTCAAAACTTATAGCCAATAGAGTGGGTATCGGCCTTCCCAAGCTGATACATCCAGATCAGGTGGGGTTCATTAGTGGCAGACAGGCGGCAGACAACACCAGACAAATAATTGACGTAATTGATCTGGCCCAAAAGCAAAATATTCCTTTGATGGTGCTCAGTCTGGACGCTGAAAAAGTGTTTGACCGGATAGACTGGCCCTACCTGAAAGAGACGCTGGGGGCATTTGGCTTCGGAGGAAGCTTACTGGGGGCCATTCTGGCACTGTACGAGGGGCCAGCAGCGAGGGTGAGGCATCAGGGGTTCCCTTCAGAACTTTTCCAGATTCATAGTGGCACGAGACAGGGATGCCCGTTGTCCCCTTTGCTGTTCGCCCTATGTATAGAACCCTTGGCGGCGCATATTAGGAACAGCCAGGATGTCAAGGGCATAACTTTCAAAGAGCAGTCACACAAGGTGGCCCTGTACGCAGATGATGTGATCCTGACATTATCACAGCCTCTTACCTCTCTGCCCAATGTGTTCTCAATTCTAGGGAGATTCCATCAAATTTCGGGTTTCAAAATTAATCAGGCCAAATCAGAAGCTCTCAATCTAAATCTGCCTAAATCAACCGAAAAACTAATTGGACTCAATTTTAATTTTAAATGGCAGCCCTCCACGATTAAATATTTAGGGGTTAACCTCACCAAAGACTATAAAACCTTATACAAGGCAAATTACCCACAGTTGTTTAGGACACTAAAGGAGGACCTACGGAGATGGGCAGAATATAGCATCTCGTGGATAGGCAGGATACAAAGCGTAAAAATGAATCTTCTTCCACGAGTGCTATATCTCTTCCAGACCCTCCCGATTCCCCTGCCAAGAGAAGAGATCCTCTCTTTACAGTCCGCGATAACAAAATTTATTTGGAACAAAAAAAGTCCCAGAATTAAGAAAGATATCTTGAGGAGGCCGACCTCGAGAGGAAGGCTGGGCGTGCCGTGCTTGTTCGCTTACTACGAGGCAGCTCAATTAACGCAGATTCTGCAGTGGCACACAGACCCGACCCTCAGGAGATGGGTGGCAATGGAGAGGGAGTGCTGCGCCCAGGTGGATCTGAAGAACCTGATATGGCTACCCAAGAGTAGCCATTTACGGATGTCAACACCACTGCAGGCCATGAGAAATTCCCTGAAAATATGGGAGGCCACTAAATTTAGATGTTCTCTCACAACACAGCAGTCATTGATGACCCCCATATGGGGCAACCCCGATTTCACTCCAGGCCTGGACAGAGCTCAGTTCACAAAGTGGATTCTAGCAGGCTATCTCCGATTATATGATCTGGAGGGCAGGGATGTAATTAAATCCTTCGCTCATGTAAAAGAGGAAAAAAACATTCCGAATACCGAATTGTTTAGATACTTACAGATCAGAGCCTTTTATAACAAGACCCCTATCCAGCTACGGAGAACAAATTTTGAGCAGATGTGCGCCAGACAAACGGACGCACGGGGACTAACCTCTCGAATGTACAGGGAGGTGATCTGTCCGGAGACAGCCGACGCGCCTAGACTTTATTACATGAGGCAATGGGAAGCTGACTTAGGGGACACACTAGAGGACGACGAATGGGACAGGATCCTACAGGCAGCAGCGAAGAGCTCCATCTGTACCACACTAAAGGAGAACGCCTATAAGGTCCTGATGCGTTGGTACTATACCCCAACAAAACTCTCGAAATTTGTCAGAGGCTATTCCCCGCTCTGCCCCAAGCAGTGTGGGGAAAGAGCAGACATGCTCCACATGCTGTGGTCATGTGCAAAAGTGGCCCCGATTTGGGGGGAGGTCCAAGAGTGGCTGCAGCGGCTACTAGAGATCGAGGTCCCCTTGGACCCATGGCTGTTCCTGTTAGGCCGGCGGGTTCAGGGGTTCTCGAACGCAACACACAGACTAATTGCACACTTCGCCACTGCCACCAGATGTGAGATCGCAGCATTGTGGAAGCAACCGGAGATTCCAATTATACCCAAAATCAGAAATAGAATTTGGTTCATCTGCCGGATGGAGCAGTTGACAAGTCTAGTCAACGACACCGGCACAAATTTTCTAAAAGTTTGGTCACCTTGGTTGACACAAACAGACATCACGGGGGTCGATCTTACCAACATATTGCAATGATAATTAGAAAAGGCGTTCTCCGGTAGCTAAATGGATCCTAGACGATAGGCCCTGGGGTAAGTGACGTAAAAGGGTAGACTTAGCCAAAGCATAACCCATGTCATGGAACAAGAATCACGTTCCTGCCCGACCCCCCTTCTGCTTGTCAGCTCCTTAAGTTCAGCTGCAGGCATTGGCTCCACATACACACACTGTGCCTGTGTAACATGCAACAATGTTGCATTTTTTGCCTCTGAGCACATAATCAGTGAACTGCTACTGCAGCTTCTCCAGTCCTCCCAGTTAATGGACTTTCCCATGTTCTCCCCTGTCTTTTGCCGACAGTTAGTGCAGTCCCACTCAACCTTTAGTGTGACCCCTGCCCCTCACTTTCTTTTCCACCCTAGATTACAGTGAGTACAGACCTGTCTGCATCCACCCCTGGTAAGGCCTTTCTCTCTTACCATAGTCCAACCTCATAGAAGCATCCCACATAGAGAAGCACTCTCTGCCTACACTACACCCACAAGTTCCTGTGTTTTCTAATCCAGCAATAAAACTAAGAAAGACATTAAGGACTTGTCATGCTTTGGAAGAGGGAGGACATGAGTTGAGCTTACTGGAACTAATCATACATCATTCGTGACCCTGGTTCCAGGAAAGTAAGAGAGAGACCGTGTATTAGAGGTCTACGCAGAAGCTATCACTCACAGCCTTCATGCTACAAAAGTGCAGCTCTACACAGCTATACAGCAAACTGCTACAGCTTTCTGCAAAAACAAGCAGCAGTTTAAACAGAACAGTAAAACAAAGACCTGTGTTAGGGAATCACACAGGAGCTACTACTCAAAGACTTTATGCTAAACAGAATAGTCTCTGCACCCCAGGACAAGCAGCAGCTTCACTCTGCCAGACAGGGCAGCAAGCTGTATACAGCAAACTGCACACAGCCTGCAACCTTACAGAGAAGCAAGCAGCTTACACTGCACGAGCAACCCTGCACACAAGGCAGCAGCTTTGCAAACAGACTGTACACACAAACCTAATTGCCTTTTTCTCTGTCTGAGTCCACCCGCTGCTCAGCCCCACAGTGAGGAGCCAACGGACATCTGTAAGTACAGCTACCCCAACGCTGCACGCTGCAGGACACCGCTCGGCATCATCTGAGACAGACGCCCATCGCTGACAAGGTAAAAGACCGCACGCCACACGCACTGGCAAAGGCCTACACACACCTACAGCATGGCAGAACTCAGAGCCTCACCAGACATCACGCAGGAAAGCGATCTCTCAGACACAGAGACCGCTGCGCATCTGCAACAGGCGCAGGCAGGCGCAAGGCCTAAACGGACAGTCACACTGACACAAAAGGCCCGCGAAAAATATGAGAATGACATTGAAGCACACCGCGAAAGGTTAGAGAAGGCCTGGGAGGACACTGGTCGTGAAATATGTAACGTTGCAAGCACTAGTGATCAGGAGAAACAAATTAGGCAAGCTATAGCCCAATTGAGGTCAAGTCACAAACGTTACCAAATGCTCTCACAAACATATCTCGCCTACCTAAAAAGAATTAACACAGAGGAAAGCCTCAGCGAACGCGACCAGCAGGAGGCAACTGACCTGGAGCGCGACAGCTTCGTGCAGACCACTATTACTGAGGCCGAAGACCAGAGAAAAGACCTTTTGCTGGAATCTGCATCGCAGCGCTCAAGCATATCCAGACACTCATCAAGGTCAGCAAGATCAGTGCAATCTCACGCGTCTAGCGCAAGCGCGAGCGCTACCAAGGCGCGAGCCACAGCAGAGGCCGCACGTGCCAGGGCCGAATATGGTCGGAGAGAGGCAGCCGTAAGGGCAGAAAGAGCGCGCATAGAAGAGGAGGAGCAGAATGCCGCCGCCGCTGCCACTGCCGCCGCTGCCACTGCCGCCGCTGCCAATGCCGCTGCCGCCGCCGCTGCGCGCAGAAAGGCCGAATTGGACGCGGATCTAGAGGCACTTAATCAAGAGAAGGAAGCCGCCATAGCCCAAGCGGAAGTCCTAGAAGCAGCCGCACAACAGGACGGCGGGGAGCTACCGTACAGATGGATAGCTTCAGAGGATCCAGCCCAACGCACTGAAGACTACGTAAGGAGCCTCTTCAGTGTAAACACCAGCGCACCATCTCAACACGGATGGAGCGACACCACAGATACCGAAGACTCGCTAGGACCACGAGGAGAAGACGCTGCTCCATCAATGGCACATGCTGCCTGGGATAGCCACAGCCACAAGAGTGATCCACACGCCAGCGCGCACACGGATGCACCACCACAGGCTCGCAATCCAGGTACACCCACGCGGGAGAAAACAGCCCCTCACACTGGCCAGCAGCCATCACACGTCCACGCCAAGGAAGAGGCGACCGCACAGACCGTCCCAGCAACTACCTCAGAACGGGGCAAACGCGCCGATGTCTCAGGTCTGACAGACATAGCCAAGTACATGATCCGGCGCGACTTGGTGCACGCAGGACTCATCAGCTTCGACGACCGCCCTGAGAACTACCGGACGTGGAAGTTCACGTTCAAAGACGCAATCGACAGCTTGGACTTCTCAGCAAGGGAAGAGCTCAACCTGTTAGTTAAGTTCTTGGGGAACGTATCCAGGGAGCAAGCGCAGAGACTTCGGACGGCAAACGCACATCAACCCCAAGTAGGCCTGGACCTAGTGTGGGAAAGGCTAGAAGAGACCTATGGCAGCCCTGAAGCAGTCGAGGATTCACTCTTCAAAAGAATCGAGAGCTTCCCCAAGATCACGAGTAAAGACTACTCGAAGTTACGAGATCTTGGAGACCTGCTGCAAGAACTGGAGTTCGCAAGGAAAGACCATTCCTTAATAGGTCTCAACGCCCTAGATTCAGCTCGTGGAGTGAGACCCATCCTGGAGAAGCTACCCTTCAACCTCCAAGAAAGGTGGCTTTCACAAGGTTCCAAATACAAAAGGGAGAAGCAGGTTGTCTTCCCCCCATTCTCATTCTTCGTGAGCTTCATCTGCGAAGCGGCAAAGACAAGAAACGATCCCAGTTTCATCTTAGGTGCGCAAACCACATACAGTGCAAGCAGCCCGAAGAACGAGAGACCAGCGACGAGATATGGTAACCCCCAAACACCCATCTCGGCCCGCAGGACGGACGTGCCTCCCACGGCCCAAACTACTCCCGATCAGTCGGTCGCCGGAGACAAGGAACCAAGGGACCCAAACAGGGAATGTCCCATACACAAGAAGCCACACCCACTCAACAAGTGCTTTGGGTTCAGGATGAAGTCCCTAGAGGAACGCAAGAGGTTACTTGGAGAATTCGGAGTTTGCTTCAAGTGCTGCGGTTCCACGACCCATCTAGCCAGGGACTGTAAGGAAGAGATCAAATGCACAGTGTGCGAGAGTGACAAGCACGTGACAGCGTTACACCCAGAGGCGATGACACTCCACCAACTCAAGAACCCATCCTCCATAGCGGAGCATGGCGGGGAGAAAGAAGAAGGAGAGTCAACATCCGTCACATCTCAGCGCACTGAGGTTTGCGGAAAAGAAGGTGACAAAATGTCCTGCTCCAAAATATGCCTTGTCGCAGTGCACCCCCAGGGACAACCTGAGAAGGCTATTCGGATGTACGCAATCCTCGACGACCAGAGCAACCGATCACTGGTCAGGTCAGAGTTCTTCGACATGTTTAACATACAAGATGGTGCCTTTCCTTACACTCTCAGAACGTGCGCAGGGCAAATGGAGACCACAGGGAGAAGAGTGAACGGCTACACCATATGCTCAATAGACGGCAAAGTGAACATGCCCCTTCCCACACTCATCGAGTGCAACCACATGACCACAAACAGGGACGAGATACCCACACCAGACGTGGCACTCCATTACCCCCACCTCAAAGGAATAGCCAACCACATCCGGCCGGTGGAACAAGACGCCAAGATCCTGCTGCTGCTCGGTAGGGACATCATGAGGGTACATAAAGTCCGTAAACAGCACAACGGACCCCACAACGCGCCATACGCCCAAAGACTCGACCTAGGATGGGTGATAGTGGGCAACTCGTGCACTAACAGAGAGCACAGGCAAGACTACGTTGATGCCCGCAGAACGGAGGTGACAGAATGTGGACACACATCTCTCTCTGAACCATGTCTTGGCCATCTCCAAGTGACCGAAGGGCCAAGTGAAGAGGAAAGACAAGGTCATACCCCTGAGACCAACAAAGACATCCTCACGCCGATGGGATGCGACAATGGCTTAGGATGCTCAGCAGTCCAGACAGCCAAGGATGATGAGTCGACTCCACCGAAGGAAGAGAGTAACCTCCCAAAGGTGACCGATAAAGGGATCGTCCTAAAAACAACAAACAATCAGACAATACTCCCGCGCGCAAGGGCACAATTAAGACGTACAGTTGTTCCTCTCCACAGAGTATCAAGCAACAGAGCAACCAATTGCCACGGCTGGCATAGCCGCAAAAGATTGCGCCCCACAGGCGAAGCCACAGTGTCAAAAGGACTGTTCGTTCAAACACGTAAAAGGGGACAGTTGCAGAGACATTTCCCAAAAGGATTTACAAGGACAAAAGAGACTGTTCTTCGTCATGTCCAGGGAGAAAACAACCTCCCGATGGCAGTCAACAAAGAAACACAAAAGCGTTTCACCAAACTACGCGGAGATGTTCTCGTGCAAGAGAAATGTACCGATGAACTACGGTGCACAGCGTTCCAGACAACAAGGAACGATGACAAACAAACACCCTCGAGGGAAGATAGAGGATTCCCGAGGTTAACTGTCAAGGAGCTCTCTAAAGACGGACTAAGCAGTCGGGTGACTCCGCCACCATTCCGTTCACCAAGGAGGCGCTTCCCAAACAATGGAGAACATGCCATCTCTAGGTTCACCTCGCACCTCTACGGCCCACAAAGGGAACCAGAGACCAAAAACAACTTTGTGGTCTTCATCCAGAAGATATTCTTTACCGGCCACGCAAAGCCAGCACCTCTAATGGAGGAAGGCAAAGAATGTCGGTACCTCCAATCACCTGGGGCCTACCACCCTCAGGAACCCGATCAAATCCGGGTAATGTTCAACCCCAGCGCTCAGCTTCAGGGAGTCTCCCTGAACGACGCCCCCTTTATTGGATTACATTCGACAACCAGTTTTCCAGGGACAGTAATCCGCTCCCACAAGGAGCCAAAAGCCCTCTCCTTCTGCCAAACGCCAGGTGATAGAGCAACAGGCTGCCACGGCTGGTATACCTACAAGGGGATACACTCTGTGGGTGAAACTACAGAGACAAAAGGACTGTTCTCTCACAAGACTAAAAGGAAACAGTGCCAGAGACTTTTATACAAAGACATTGTGGTGCAACCAGCAAACCTGGAGCTGTGCATCCACCCTGCATCCTTTGCCAAAGAACCTTGGCCAAGGGACCTTGATACCAGTGATACCGGCCGGTGTCACATCGCTATGTGGACATGGACTCTTGCATTGTTTAAGAATGTGATGTTATCTTTGTTATGCATTGCACATATGTTCCACATATTCCAGTTATATAGTGGTATCTCCAGATACCAGACGGGGAGTGTCATGGAACAAGAATCACATTCCTGCCCGACCCCCCTTCTGCTTGTCAGCTCCTTAAGTTCAGCTGCAGGCATTGGCTCCACATACACACACTGTGCCTGTGTAACATGCAACAATGTTGCATTTTTTGCCTCTGAGCACATAATCAGTGAACTGCTACTGCAGCTTCTCCAGTCCTCCCAGTTAATGGACTTTCCCATGTTCTCCCCTGTCTTTTGCCGACAGTTAGTGCAGTCCCACTCAACCTTTAGTGTGACCCCTGCCCCTCACTTTCTTTTCCACCCTAGATTACAGTGAGTACAGACCTGTCTGCATCCACCCCTGGTAAGGCCTTTCTCTCTTACCATAGTCCAACCTCATAGAAGCATCCCACATAGAGAAGCACTCTCTGCCTACACTACACCCACAAGTTCCTGTGTTTTCTAATCCAGCAATAAAACTAAGAAAGACATTAAGGACTTGTCATGCTTTGGAAGAGGGAGGACATGAGTTGAGCTTACTGGAACTAATCATACATCATTCGTGACCCTGGTTCCAGGAAAACCCAATTTAGTGAGGGAAAGTCAGAATAAAGCCACACAAAGAGCTGAGGTCCCGGCCCTAATCAGGGAAGTCTATACAGGCACAGAACAAAAGCCGCCGGAGTCGCTCACCACCCCCCCTCCCATCCTCCCCCTTCTCTCCCTATCCCTGGTTCCTTTGTCTGTCAGGTATGTCATGTCACGTTATGTATGTTGATTGGAGGAGAAAAACGGAAATAAGGTGAATCGCTGTAAGCCAATGGATTGTTTCACCTAATAAAATGAAAGTTATAAAAAAAAAAAAATCATACGGTATCAGAGAGTACAAATCTGCTTTTACATCGATGGGGGCTGAAATAAAGGCACCCCTAGACATGGACCTTTCTGTTTTAGAATACACTGTCAAATGTATCATATGGTATCTCCATTATACGCAACACGGGCAAACAAACCAGGATATGGACAGTTATATATTTTTGACTCAGCAGAAGCAACTACAAAACGATAAGAGAATGAATTAAACAGAGGGTGTAGTGAAGTTGTAATGCTACAACTAGAAAATATTATGAAGAACGAATCCATTTGCCAAATCCTGTAAACAAATGCATGAAATTAATTTAACCACTCCAACTATGAAAGTAAAAATTGTATTTATGGAAGATCCTGAACTAGATCTACGAAGATATAATGCCCCTACATCCAAGACCGAAGTTGCAGCTATAGTTGTCGGAGACGATGGTGAACCCCATGCTGAACGGGAGATTTGTATTTATCCTGAAGGTGATACCTGCAAAACTATATCACAGACCCGCGAGACCCACAGACCTCCGAGCGCCAGAGCAGTCTGGCTGACTCGTGGTGGTGTCACGTCAGCACAACGGTCCTCAGATGCGCAGTTTATGGCGCCCCACTGATGTGGTTTTGGCGCGAAATGTGGATCCTATATAGGTAAGCTTATTTGTTGTCTTAATCACACCTTGATAAAGTTCCATGGCATGAAATGCGTTGGTGCGTTTGTTTCTTTCACTTTTTTGTGAGCTGATGAATTAAATCCTTTTTACTTTTATTCTGGAGTTGCCCTCTGATTATTTTTTCCTTGGAAGATCCTTTTTTCTGCTGTGCTCCTTTGCTCCACATCACTTGTTGCTGCTTCTACCTTGCAGGATTGCACGCTTCGGAACACTGCAACACTGGACCCATTCTGGATACCCCCAAGGGCAGGAAATGGGCCTCAGCCCTTATATATATACCTAAAGTCCTATTGTTGGGGAGCTTTATACATAGAGAGGGGTCTAAATACAAAGGCCCCTGGTTGTGGTAGTCAAGTGGACTCTGCTAGGTCATTTGTCCCCCCTGTATATGAACATTGAGCTGCTATGGACGTTTACAGTGTGCCAATTATTGTTATATTCAGAGGACACACTGACATATGAGCACCATTTCTCTGCAATCTGTCTGCTGAAGCTGAAACAAAATATGCGAGCTCTAGAAAGTGACAAGAAATTTGTGGAATAGCTCCTGGATGTTGGTAATGGAAAAACAGGCGATACTGTAACATTACCCTCATTCTGCTATCTAGAAAATCAAGATAGTTGCGCAACTATACAGTGACATTGAACTTTCTACGGTTACTCCTAAACAATGCAAAGGAAGAGCAATACTGAGTGTTACAAATGAAGACTCTCTCTTCATCTCAACAAATGGTCATTAAGGGTCATCCCTTAAGGTTGGAGGAAAGGAGATTTTACCAGCAACAAAGGAAAGGGTTCTGTATAGTAAGAGCAGTTAAAATGTGGAATTCATTACCCATGGAGACTGTGATGGCAGATAGAATAGATTTGTTCAAAAAAATTGGACATCTTTTGAGAAAGGAAAGGTATATAGGGATATACCAAATAAGTAAACATGGGAAGGATGTAGAAGTGATAAACCTGTTGTGGCGCTAAGGTAAGGGGTGGCCTATAGGAATAGGTAGGTTCGTGGATAAAGTCCTCTTCTTTTGAATGATGACCTCAAGAGAAGGAAGACAAAACATACAAAACACTGCAATAGTGCATTACCCAAGGACTATATATGGTAAATGAACAGAGCAATTTATTATAATAACAATGAAAAAAATAAAATGGCATACATAAGTATATCAAGTGTAAAACATCTCGGTGCGGCTGCACCTGAATGAATAAAACTTGCTCCGCCGTGAGAAAAATTGGAATCCTACTCACCAGAGGTGGCTAGGACATGCGCATTTGGTTTTTGGTTGACACCGCTCGCCGTGGGGTGAAGTACATCAGCAACTCGAGGAGATCCGCCTTCCGTGCTTGGAGTCAGCTGCTGCCAGAGTCTCATCGATCGGCTCATCTGCTGACGTCACCTCTGGTATCTTGCTGCTACGGTGTCCCTGCTGTGCAAAAAAACGTCCAACGCATTTTGAAACTCCTAATTGTGGGTTTCTTTCTATCCCTGATGAAGAGAAGTATTCAGCCATATTGTGAGTGATAATACTGCTCATCAACGTGCATTAAGGAAGCATTCTTAAATAGTCTTACTCCAACCAGAAAGCCTCCTCGTGAACTGAAACTTAAAGTAGAAGCTGTTATCATGCTCCTTAGGAACCTAATACCATTGAGAGGACTATTTAATGGTACAATACTTACTTTTACTCTAATACAAAAACACATAATCCAAGCAAAAGTGATCGGTGATTCAAACTCAGACACGGTACTAATTCCAAGAATCCCACTCATTCCATTAGACACACATTTACTATTCAGTTTCAAAAGAAAACTGTTTCCCATACGATTGGCTTTTTGAATGATGATCAACAAGTCACAAGGCCAAACATTTGATAAAATATACATTTACCTACCTAAGCCTGTTTTAGTCATGAACAATTATATCTATCAAGAGTCAGACCATTTGATTCACTTACTGTTGTGTCAGAAAAGAACCCAGAAATTGACAATTTTCTTGTTAGAGAAATCTTTGATTAAAAAATATAAGTAAAAAAATTAATTAAATGCGTGAATGTTTAATTAAAAACTTTTCCGATCTCCTAGATCGGCGTATGTTACACCGAGTACAGCTAGTACTGTATATTTAACTTGTTTAAATATATAACATGGAGAAAGGAGGCTGTACGTGGAAGATCATTGGGGAGGCTTTCATCCAGCAGTGGATCGACAAGGGCCGAAGATGATGATGATATATATATATATAAAAAAAAGGGCGCTGTCTTTAATGTTGTTCATATATATATATATATATACAGTATATATTCAGTGCTCGACAAATAATGATAACCAGTCGCCCGTTGCGAGTGGATTTAGGCAGCTGGCGACCCGTGCTGCAGCTCAATGAATTCCCCTGCTCGTGCCAATTTTTTTTTTATTTTTTAAATAAATAAATAATCCCCCTCCCTGATTGGGTTAAAAAAAAGTTAAAAAAAATGGCGGCAAATCCTGTGGTCCCGGCGCGCGTGCACAGGGCAAGCAGAGTGTCCTGCTATTTGCGCTGCCTGTTCCCCCCAGCAACCCAGAATCCCCCGCATCCCTCCCCCCCCCCACTCCCCACGTGGGACGGAGGGGGAAGCCCAAACCAAGCCCCGCGCGCAACCCAGCCCCCCCCCTCCGCTCCCCACATGGGACGGAGGGGGAAGCCCAAAACAAGCGCCGCGCGCGATCCAGCCCCCCCCCACACCCTCCCCCCTCCGCTCCCCACGTGGGACGGAGGGGGAAGCCCAAAACAAGCGCCGCACGCGATCCAGCCCCCCCCCCACACCCTCCCCCCTCCGCTCCCCACGTGGGACGGAGGGGGAAGCCCAAAACAAGCGCGATCCAGCCCCCCCGCACCCTCCGCTCCCCACGTGGGACGGAGGGGGAAGTGCCAACCCAGCTTCCCCCGTGCGCGCCTCCTGCGCCAGTCCGCCTCCTGCCCATGATCTCCCCCTAATCACCTGCCCCCGATCCTCGCTTGCTGCCCGGGGGTGTCCGGGGAGCGTGCTGCGGCGTCGGCCGCTTCGGGGGGGGGGGAGGGGCTGGCTGGGGGACCTGCTTCTGCTGCTGCTGAGGCCCACGCTGCGCTGTGTGTCCCATGTCTTGGAGAGGCACCCCAGCCATGTGGAGGGCCCACTGCCCTGCGGAGACCCCACTGCTGCCACGTGTGACCCGGTGAGTGTGTGAGTGACAGACTGAGTGTCTGTGAGTGTGTGAGTGTGCCTGTGTGTCTGTGAGTGTGCCTGTGAGTGTGTCAGTGTGCCTGTGTGTCTGTCAGTGTGCCTGTGTGTCTGTCAGTGTGCCTGTGTGTCTGTCAGTGTGCCTGTGTGTCTGTCAGTGTGCCTGTGTGTCTGTCAGTGTGCCTGTGTGTCTGTCTGTGTGCCTGTGTGTCTGTCTGTGTGCCTGTGTGTCTGTCTGTGAGTGTGCCTGTGTGTCTGTGAGTGTGCCTGTGTGTGTGTGTGTCTGTGAGTGTGCCTGTGTGTCTGTGAGTGTGCCTGTGTGTCTGTGAGTGTGCCTGTGTGTCTGTGAGTGTGCCTGTGTGTCTGTGAGTGTGCCTGTGTGTCTGTCAGTGTGCCTGTGTGTCTGTGAGTGTGCCTGTGTGTCTGTGAGTGTGCCTGTGTGTCTGTGAGTGTGCCTGTGTGTCTGTGAGTGTGCCTGTGTGTCTGTGAGTGTGCCTGTGTGTCTGTGAGTGTTCCTGTGTGTCTGTGAGTGTGCCTGTGTGTCTGTGAGTGTGCCTGTGTGTCTGTGAGTGTGCCTGTGTGTGCCTGTGTGTCTGTCAGTGTGCCTGTGTGTCTGTCAGTGTGCCTGTGTGTCTGTCAGTGTGCCTGTGTGTCTGTGAGTGTGCCTGTGTGCCTGTGTGTCTGTCAGTGTGCCTGTGTGTCTGTCAGTGTGCCTGTGTGTCTGTCAGTGTGCCTGTGTGTCTGTCAGTGTGCCTGTGTGTCTGTCAGTGTGCCTGTCTGTGTGTCTGTCAGTGTGCCTGTCTGTGTGTCTGTGTGCCTGTCTGTGTGTGTCTGTTTGTGTGTGTGTGTGTGTGAGTGTCTCTGAGTGTGTGTCTGTGAGTCTTCTGCGTGAGTGTGTCTCTGCGTGAGTGTCTGCGTGAGTGTGTCTCTGCGTGTCTGTGAGTGTCTGAGTGAGAGTGAGTGTGTGTCTGTGAGTGTCACCCTCTCCCTGTGTCGCCCTCGCCTTCTCCCTGTCGCCCTCTCCCTGTGTCGCCCTCACCCTCTCTCTGTCTTTGTCTCTCATTCTCTCTGTGTGTGTTCTGTGTCTCTCTTTTTTGTCTCTCATTTTTGTGTGTCTCTCATTTTTGTGTCTCTCATTTTTGTGTGTCTCTCATTTTTGTGTGTCTCTCATTTTTGTGTGTCTCTCTATTTTTGTGTGTCTCTCTTTTTCTGTGTGTGTCTCTCTTTTTCTGTGTGTCTCTCTTTTTCTGTGTGTGTCTCTCTTTTTCTGTGTGTGTCTCTCTTTTTCTGTGTGTGTCTCTCTTTTTCTGTGTGTGTCTCTCTTTTTCTGTGTGTGTCTCTCTTTTTCTATGTGTGTCTCTCTTTTTCTGTGTGTCTCTCTCTTTTTCTGTGTGTCTCTCTCTGTCTCTCTCTATCTGTCTCTCTCTGTCTCTCTCTCTCTGTCTGTCTCTCTCTATCTGTCTCTCCCTATCTGTCTCTCTCTATCTGTCTCTCTCTATCTGTCTCTCTCTATCTGTCTCTCTCTATCTGTCTCTCTCTATCTGTCTCTCTCTTTCTGTCTCTCTCTGTCTCTCTCTATCTGTCTCTCTCTATCTGTCTCTCTCTATCTGTCTTTCTCTATCTGTCTCTCTCTATCTGTCTTTCTCTATCTGTCTCTCTGGCCGAGTCCATAGAAGGACAGGCCGCGCTGAGCCGTGCGGACGCTCCGCGCTGATCCCCTGCATACTCAATGAGGATGCCTTGGGAGGGGGCTCACGCGAGCGTCCGCAGGCGTGCTGAGGCGCTGGAGTTTTCAGCCGACAGCCAAGCTGTTTTTCAGAGCACTGTCGGCTGAAAACATCCAATCAGCGCGGAGCAGCGTCAATGTCACGGCGCCTTGACGTCTCTTTATCTGTCTCTCTCTGTCTCTCTCTCTGTCTCTCTCTCTCCCACTCTCTGTCTCTCTCTCTCTCCCACTCTCTCTCTCTGTCTCTCCCACTCTCTCTCTGTCTCTCTCTCTCTCCCACTCTCTCTCTCTGTCTCTCCCACTCTCTCTCTGTCTCTCCCACTCTCTCTCTGTCTTTCCCACTCTCTCTCTGTCTCTCCCACTCTCTCTCTGTCTCTCCCACTCTCTCTCTGTCTCTCCCACTCTCTCTCTGTCTCTCCCACTCTCTCTCTGTCTCTCCCACTCTCTCTCTGTCTCTCCCATTCTCTCTCTGTCTCTCCCACTCTCTCTCCCACTCTCTCACTCTCTCTCCCACTCTCTCACTCTCTCTCCCACTCTCTCACTCTCTCTCCCACTCTCTCACTCTTCCACTCTCTCTCCCACTCTCTCACTCTTCCACTCTCTCTCCCACTCTCTCTCTCTCCCACTCTCTCTCTCTTCCACTCTCTCTCTCTCCCACTCTCTCTCCCGCTCTCTCTCTCTCCCGCTCTCTCGCTCTCTCCCCCACACACTCTCGCTCTCTCCCCCACACACTCTCGCTCTCTCCCCCACACACTCTCGCTCTCTCCCCCACACACTCTCGCTCTCTCCCCCACACACTCTCGCTCTCTCCCCCACACACTCTCGCTCTCTCCCCCACACACTCTCGCTCTCTCCCCCACACACTCTCGCTCTCTCCCCCACACACTCTCACACTCTGGATCTGGATATCTTAACTGCCCTATACTACACTGAAATATCCTATTCTGCTTTCTTCCAGATCTGACTCAAGCTTCACACGGAAGACATCGAACCCCACTAACCCAGAAGACAGGTAACGAACACCTCCCCTCCAATGTATAACATTGCGGGAATGAGGGTACCTGGACTTTGAGGGTCTGCGGATCAGGTAAGATCCCAGACGGGATTGCTGCTTTAAATATTGTGAAGCGGGGGCATCCAGACACTAGTTAAGGGGTGCAGGAAACTAGTCATTCACATCTGGCTTTTTTTTTCTAGATTCGACATTTATACACACACACACACACACACACACACCAAGGACTAATTGTAGTATAATGTAATACAATAAATAAACTAATATCAAAAACGAATGTTCTTACTAGGAATTTATTCAATTTATTTAATTTATGGCTTTTTTTAAAATGCGTGGCTGGGGGCGGGACTAGAGGCGGGGTTGGGGGCGGGACTAGGGGCGGGACTAGGTGGCGAGTAGATTTTTTGGTTCGGCGAGTAGATTTTTGGGTGATTTGTCAAGCACTGTATATATATATATATATATATATATATATATATATATATATATGAACAATATTTAATATTAATATTTTATTAATTATTTATTTATTAATATTATATTTAATATTGTTCATATATATATATATATATATATATATATATGAACAATATTAAAGACAGCGCCCTTTTCACACCACACCCAAATGGCTGCAGTGCTGGTGACGTGTGGCAAGATGTTGCACCAAATAGCAAGATGTTGCACCAAATATCGGTAATCAATATTATACGTTACATGAAATTCATCAGTGATTGCCTATACAGAAAAAATTAATTAGTTAAAATGAGAAAAAAAAAATTATGAAGTATGCTTCCCAAAAAATGAACAATAAAAAATATAAAAAATGCAAAAAATCAAAAAATCAGAAAATAATGATTGAAAAAAATTGACACTCGTATGTCAAAGGACTAAAGAAAAAAAGATATATTGATTACTGGCAAAAACCATGTATAAAATATATATAAATGAAAAATATATAAAAAAATCACATATTAAAAAATGTACAATACATATGAATACTTAAGTCCAGTCGTAGAGCGGAGGTGACCGTGGAGTCTTCAGTTGGTGCATGGGCTGGTCCCATAATATGCCTTATTTTATCAGACAAATTGTAAGTGTGCAATTGTCTTGTCCGTGATTTATTAAATTGTTCATCTGATTTTACACAAGGATCGGGCGCTTTTTCTCTTTTCTTTTCTCTAATATATATATATTTATTTACATTCAAAACGTGTCTGTTAGATCCAGAGCCACAGAGGTCTGTATACTTAGGACTCATTACATCAAGTTACCAAAATCAGTACCGGGCATTATTTTCCTTCAGGTTAATGCAATGCTAATTATATGCATCATGTGCATAACGACAACAGTTGTTGGATGAGCGAGTGAATGGAAGTCTTTTTAGCCACTTCCAGTGTGTGTTTGTCTATTTTTCCCCCCCCGTGTTTTCTCTCCCCACAGGACAAACACCTTGATTATTCTGATGAAGCTTTGAGGGTACCTTTATGCCATCCCAACTTAGATCTGCCAGATGTTTTAACTACTGTAGTTAGGTAAAGCTACCATCTTGGAATTACAGGTTTTTTTTTTTAGGTGATAAATCTCATTGACCGGATTCTTAATACAAAATATTAATTGTATTATTTTGCAACTTGTACAACATTGTCAGAGAATTTGCTTGCACCATTTCAGAGAAGTTTAATGTGTAAAATGAAATTAAATTGGTAACTACGAAAACAAACACTGCAGAACAACAACTTGTAGGTTTACTTTGACATAGATGGCAGTGATAATTATTCACCGCATAATAGGTTTTTGATTGTTTTTTTCACAAAGTAAAATCTTATCTTGTACGGGGTATAACTAGAAGATTCTACAAAATATTCCAAATCACTCAATTTGTTGCAGATCCTTTTCAGTTTCATTGACTTACTTCAGAAAAAAAATCAATGAATTAATTTGCATACATGATGCTTTATTGTTGTACTATAATCATTGTTCTTTTTGAGTTGAAACCTCTGTATATGATGTTTTCATAAACCATAGACTGCATCCTTATCAGTACCGGGATTGTTAATTTCTGCAGATGATACTGTATTTAATGTGCTGAGTACACTATTATTTCTACATGAATCCAAATGGATGATAAATTGGAATACAGGTATAACATCAATATGGGATTATTACATATAGCGTCTATTTTTTTTTTTTACAGTTTCTTGCTTTGTCACAATTAAACTGCAAGGTCTGGAGTTACCCATGCCTATAAAAAAGTACTGTGCCTAATGTATAAATGATTTCATACATGCTGTAGATCTCAGACATGAAGTAATACGTATTGGGTTACTTGGTAACATTAATGCAGTTTGCTTAATACAGTACATACTGGAGCCAAACTGTTTATCTATATCTGTCTGTTTTGCCTGATGATATTTTTGGTGTTTCATACAAGTTACATAAGTGTATTGTATCATTATTTTGCTACTCGGATCGTACAGTTTTCATTAAAAAAAATATTATGAGAATGTTGTCAAAATTGGCTGTACCTCATCGCCTAGTACCTATAACATCCAAAGGGGCCCAATTTACAGGATTCAGCTTCTCATGTTACTATCTTTTAATACTAATTTCTTTGCCTATATTATGTGCATACCTAAGGAACATCAGACCTATCATAATGAATGCAGCTAGTATTTTAAGTAAGTAGTATGTAAGCAGTAATACATTCTTCAAGAAAAATAGCCAAAAGCCCACAGATAATCCCCCCCCCCCCCCAAAAAAAGGAAGATCCACCTGGGGACCAAAACATTTAGCAACGTATTTGATTAAAATACAAGAAGTTACACTTGCTTTATGGGCTGGCCTTGTGTGGCCTTATACTTGATATGCCACTATCCTATCTTGCTACTATAGCAAGTTATGTGACTCACATTTTCGCATTTTATTTAATAATAATATAATAATAATAGCATGTTCTTGTATAGCGCAGCGCTTTACAGAGACATTTTGCAGGCACAGGTCCCTGCCCCGTGGAGCTTACAATCTATGTTTTTGGTGCCTGAGGCACAGTGAGATAAAGTGACTTGCCCAAGGTCACAAGGAGCTGACACCAGAAATTGAACTGGCTCCCCTGCTTCAAACTCTCAGTGCCAGTCAGTGTCTTTTACTCACTGAGCCACTCCCTCTCCCTAGTGATGGAATGTGTTAGGATTTCTTTTTAATTTCTCAATTTTTACAAAAATGATCAATATATTGAAATTGAGGAATCTCAAAAATGATGTAAGTAGCTAGGCAATTTTGAGCACAATTGGGCAACTTAAGATGAAAATGTTTAATTCTGGGACTTTGCTTCTATTGTTTCCTTATTCTTTGCAATATCATTCTTAGGTACTTATTTTATATTAGCCACGGCAGTCGATGGGGCTATTTTAGTCTGAAATTGCCCAGTGAAATCAATATAAAAGTAATAGCTTTAATATTAACAGTACTTGTTTTTTTTTTATATAATAATACAGTAAATAAGCTAACATATTCTAGTAGTATGCATTTTTACTCTTTCTTGCCATTTAAGGTACAGCATGCTTTTTTTCATTGGCAATTTTTCAGACTACATTTAATTGATGATGTGGTCTTCAGAAATTCCGTGTGTAAAGCAGTCCCTGATGGCTGTTCATATACACATAGTAATAATTAGGGGAAAAGGCAGCACATTTGTACAACTCTAGGCAGATTTTACACACCCATTTATTGCCCTTTTGTTTCTAATTATTCCTTTACCAGTCACCTAACTTCTTAATTTCCATGTCAGGAAGTGCATTTCTCCCATGTGCACTTCCTTGTCAATGCCTATAAATAGCCAAGTGCTACTCATAAAAATAAGTAAGCTCTCCAGTCCCATGTACAAGGTTCCAACACACTTAGAAATAAGGCCGTACATAGAACACACATTGATCATGGTAATATCTAAAGAATAAGATTCCTATCATATTAGCACATGCCATGTGTAAACGCAGTTACAAATATTTTAGTGAAACTATTCCAAATGCTTTTTTCTTTGAGGAGGTTGCATATTCTTGCCAATTACTTTTGCAGCTGTGCAAATAATATTTTGTCATCTGAACACTTCTAGAAAGGATCAACTGAACTACAGTTATAGGAGGTCAGAAGATCTGTAGATGGCTTAAAGGCCTAAAAGATTTATGAGGAAATGATCCATATTATATGACCTTTAGACCCAAATCTAAGCAGCACTTTCTCATACTGTATGGTGAATTAAGGAATGAATTAAGCAGAAAGGAGGAGATTAACAGAGAGATTTTGAGTTAATTTATTAAAGTCTCCTGGTTGCTAAACTAGAGCAAAACTAGTGGAAATATACTGCACTAGATTTATCAAAGAAGACAATCAAGTTCCTTTCAATGGGAAACTTTTTCTTTGGTAAATTTAGTGCAATTGTGTCGCAGTGTTGCAGCTGGCAGCAGGGCCACAGACAGCTTTCCCAGTGTCCAGGACTACAGTTTCCACTGGGGCCCTGTAACAGGGATTTATGACTGAGAGAAACTGCCTCTAAATTCAGCAGCGAGCTGGTTAATTGCACACAGGCAATCAACCAGATGCCACCTGGCTGATATGGACTCTGAGAAAAGCCTGATGTGAGAAATAGGAAAGAGATTCCTTAGCTCACAATTGGGCTGACATAAGGAGAAGGAGGACAGACCAGAGATTTCCTTAGCCCACACCTGGGCTGAACTAAGGAAAAGATGATGTCTTGATGCACACTGAAGGACTGTATGCTGATAGCAACACAAGGGGACAAGACCTCTATACCTGGACACAGAGAGTGCCATAGCACACAAGGATGCTAACCCAGGGGAACAGAGAGGCCTTCCCCTACAGCTACAACAACAGAAACAGACAAGTGACTTTCTTGTTATATTATGTGATACCATCACTGTCCTCTAGGGGCTGAATAGGGCAGCTATAGGACTTTTGCAGCACATAGAGTTAATCTTCCCTAGAGAAAAGCAGCAGCTGAAGCTAATCAGCCTGGTCTGAATGAACTGAATGAAGAAGTGTTGTAAAAGACACAGGAAGCTGCCATACAGATAGACTGTTTTCCCCAGAGAAGGGGAGGGGCGGGGGGAGATAGAGGTGCTCCCCAGCTGCGGAAGCTGATTACAGAGGACCTACAGAGGAGTTTCACCTGTATGTTGGCGGCCTTGGGATAATCCACCTCTCACCCCGTTTTTTCTTACACTCCCTCATCACTTTTTCCTCCCCCCTCTCTTTCGTCTCCAGCTCTCCCACTCCCCCTCTCACCGTCCTTCCCCATACTCAATAACCCCCTTTCCAACATATACACACACAATAAGCCCGTCCCCAAATACACACACAATAAGCCTCCATCCCTAAACACACACACACACACAAAATAAGCCTGAAGACATACACACAAGCAAACACAATAAGACCCCCATCCCAAATATACACACACCCAATAAGCCACCCTCCCCAAATACACACACATACACACACAGTAAGCCCCCTTCCAAAATACACACAGACACACATAATCCCCCTCCCCAAGTACACACACACACACATACACACGCACACACACACAATAATCCCCCTATCCCAAATACACACAGACACACAATAAGCATATCTCCCCAAATACACACACACCCACACACACACACACACACGATAACCCCCCCTCCCAAATACTCACACATAACAAGCCCCCCTCACCAAATACACACACGCATAGTAAGCCTCCCTCCCCAAATACACACACAATAAGCCCACTCCCCAAACACAATAAGCCTCCCTCCGCAAACCCACACATAATAAGCTCCCCTCTGTAAACACACACACAATAAGCCCCCCTCCCCAAACACACACACAATAATCCCCCCTCCACAAACACACACAATAAGTCCCCCTCGCCAAACACACACACCCACACACGCACATGTGCACGCACACATACCCTTGGGGGGGAAGGGGCCTGGGGCATTTTGGCTTACCTAGGAGTGCACAGAAGGACCCTGCAGGCCCCCGGAAGCCCTTCAAAGGGCCTGGGGAAGGGAGGGATAGATGGGCGGTTCTGAGAGAAGGGGAGGCCCTTCAGTCCTGCAGGAGAGAAGGGAAGGACAGATGGGGGTGGAAGCCCAAAAAAGGGAGGGCCCTTCTTGTCTGCAGTGAGGAAGCTGTATAGTTGTCGGCAGGCGGGCCGGGCCCCTAGACTGGCTGGGCCCTGGACAACAGTCCCAGCTGTTACCCCCTGTCAGCGACCCTGCCTGGCTGCATTTTCCATAAGTCTGGCAAAATCTGTATAGCTGAGAATTCCCCCTCGCACACCTCCACCCCCAAAAAGAGACACAATTCATGACTATATTATTAGAAAACTGGAGCAAAACAGCCTGTTACTTTTACTTTGATGCTATCAGAGGCAAGATGAAAATAAATGATGAAAATTAATCTTAATGGGTACTATGCCCTAAGATCATATTTGAATTTTTCTTGTGCATCAAACTTTTACTGCTAAAAAGTAGTACAAGCCATCATAAAACGTATGTTCTATGAATGAAGGTCGTTATGAGACTTCATGTATATGATGCATAGTTTGCTGTTTAAAAGTTTAATGCATTGGGTCATAATACCTGATTGATACAATTAAAATGAAATCGTGATTTTTTTTATATTATAACTAGTATTAGTAAATATAAATTATTAGTGTAATATTATTTATTACAACAATATTGTAAAAATAATACGTTTTGTTGAGCTACTGTATATAATGTAACATCTGTGCTGCGTTAATCGTAAACATGAGAAGGATGTTCATCCAGGGAGAGATCTGATCACCATTATTGGAGTCAGGAAGACATTTTTTTCCCTTATGAGACAGCATTGGATAATGTTACACTGAGGTTTTTGTTTGCCTTCCTCCAGATCAAAATACTGTAAATACAAATATAGGATAAGCATTTGTCATCTAAATTTAACATAGGTTGAACTTGATAGACATATGGCATTTTCCAATCTCATCTAATATGCATGTAACTGTTAATTTTTCTTATGTAACCCCCTTTAGGGATTACTGGAACCTTTAGGGGTTAACTGTGTGGGCACACACAGAGTAACACATTTTCCCTATCACATGATGCTGGGGTAACGCAGCAGAAGTTAAGCCCCGCCTTCTTCTGCCTGGAGACAGTGACATCATGCTAGGCTATAAATAGAAAGGGGGCAGCTTCTGGAAATCAGATCCCAGGAGGAGTTGAAGAAGAAGAATCTCACTGTTTATAATTATGCAAATCTCCACATATCAGACTTACATAACTTTAACATTACAATTGTGTCCTGCTTGTTTCTCCGGCTCCACTCAACAAAAGTGCGGACATCAATCGTTTTGTTTGGAATATATATTCAAGATATAATCAATATACATCCCATTTAACTCAAAGCAACTCTTTGTGTTGTTATTCACACCTGTATTTTCACAGGAATATGCTATAGAGATGTGTTTGCAATTCGGCGCCTGTAAAATAGATGACAAAGTGAATGTCTTTGCCTATGGGAGGATGCCACGCAGGCCATATCTGTATGTATGAAAACAGCTGCCTGTGGTAGTGTATCCCTTACAAAACAGCATTGTTTTATTACCTTGATCTCTCAAGACGTTATCAAAATTGTGGTTATTTTAGTTTTTTTTAACTAAAAATAAATTTTCAATGCGTGAATGCGTACTTACACATTGTCTTCCTTATTCCTTGGGACGCAGACTGCAGACAACTGTAGGTGGCAACTGCTTATAAACGACCCAAATGCTCCATCGTATATCTGATTTTTTCAGCTATTAATGAAAGAGCAGATAAGATGCAATCGTATCAGAAATATATGACTATATCATTCGCAATTATGAATACTTCAAAAATTCGCCTAACTATCATGGGTGGCAGAATTCTGTACGAAATGCCTTGCCAAATAATAATTGCTTTATTCACACGCCAATATACCCAGGGTGTAGACAAGATTTTTGGTCAGTGCACCCATATATTCTTGGTATGTTTGATGATGGCAATATAAGGAGAAGAAACGGGACAGAGCGATTGAATAATACAACTTCCCAATCTCGCAATATGACACCATCTGAGTATCCCCAAACTCATCCTACCGTGACTTCTATGGATCATTATGGGTACCTGTCTCAATGTCGTCTGCATCATGAAGGTTTCTAACGAAGGTACATTTCTTAAGTTTGTAGTAATTGGTTAATTGATTTTCCTACCACTTGTTAGAAGATAAAGTGAACTTCCTACAGTACTTTATTGTACTGTATATGCAAAACCTGGTCTATTGAGATGTGTTTAAATTAAAGAAATAAAGTAATACATTTTCGTTTTATATTTTGTTATTACCATATTTCGTTGATTCTAAGACGCACTTTTTTTCCCTTTTTACACATGACTGAAATAGGGACTGCGTCTTAGAATCGATGTACAAAAAAAAATGAAGGTCGTTATGAGACTTCATGTATATGATGCATAGTTTGTTGTTTAAAAGTTTAATGCATTGGGTCATAATACCTGATTGATACAATTAAAATGAAATCGTGATTTGTTTTATATTATAACTAGTATTAGTAAATATAAATTATTAGTGTAATATTATTTATTACAACAATATTGTAAAAATAATACGTTTTGTTGAGCTACTGTATATAATGTAACATCTGTGCTGCGTTAATCGTAAACATGAGAAGGATGTTCATCCAGAGAGAGATCTGATCACCATTATTGGAGTCAGGAAGACATTTTTTTCCCTTATGAGACAGCATTGGATAATGTTACACTGAGGTTTTTGTTTGCCTTCCTCCAGATCAAAATACTGTAAATACAAATATAGGATAAGCATTTGTCATCTAAATTTAACATAGGTTGAACTTGATAGACATATGGCATTTTCCAATCTCATCTAATATGCATGTAACTGTTAATTTTTCTTATGTAACCCCCTTTAGGGATTACTGGAACCTTTAGGGGTTAACTGTGTGGGCACACACAGAGTAACACATTTTCCCTATCACATGATGCTGGGGTAACGCAGCAGAAGTTAAGCCCCGCCTTCTTCTGCCTGGAGACAGTGACATCATGCTAGGATATAAATAGAAAGGGGGCAGCTTCTGGAAATCAGATCCCAGGAGGAGTTGAAGAAGAAGAATCTCACTGTTTATAATTATGCAAATCTCCACATATCAGACTTACATAACTTTAACATTACAATTGTGTCCTGCTTGTTTCTCCGGCTCCACTCAACAAAAGTGCGGACATCAATCGTTTTGTTTGGAATATATATTCAAGATATAATCAATATACATCCCATTTAACTCAAAGCAACTCTTTGTGTTGTTATTCACACCTGTATTTTCACAGGAATATGCTATAGAGATGTGTTTGCAATTCGGCGCCTGTAAAATAGATGACAAAGTGAATGTCTTTGCCTATGGGAGGATGCCACGCAGGCCATATCTGTATGTATGAAAACAGCTGCCTGTGGTAGTGTATCCCTTACAAAACAGCATTGTTTTATTACCTTGATCTCTCAAGACGTTATCAAAATTGTGGTTATTTTAGTTTTTTTTAACTAAAAATAAATTTTCAATGCGTGAATGCGTGCTTACACATTGTCTTCCTTATTCCTTGGGACGCAGACTGCAGACAACTGTAGGTGGCAACTGCTTATAAACGACCCAAATGCTCCATCGTATATCTGATTTTTTCAGCTATTAATGAAAGAGCAGATAAGATGCAATCGTATCAGAAATATATGACTATATCATTCGCAATTATGAATACTTCAAAAATTCGCCTAACTATCATGGGTGGCAGAATTCTGTACGAAATGCCTTGCCAAATAATAATTGCTTTATTCACACGCCAATATACCCAGGGTGTAGACAAGATTTTTGGTCAGTGCACCCATATATTCTTGGTATGTTTGATGATGGCAATATAAGGAGAAGAAACGGGACAGAGCGATTGAATAATACAACTTCCCAATCTCGCAATATGACACCATCTGAGTATCCCCAAACTCATCCTACCGTGACTTCTATGGATCATTATGGGTACCTGTCTCAATGTCGTCTGCATCATGAAGGTTTCTAACGAAGGTACATTTCTTAAGTTTGTAGTAATTGGTTAATTGATTTTCCTACCACTTGTTAGAAGATAAAGTGAACTTCCTACAGTACTTTATTGTACTGTATATGCAAAACCTGGTCTATTGAGATGTGTTTAAATTAAAGAAATAAAGTAATACATTTTCGTTTTATATTTTGTTATTACCATATTTCGTTGATTCTAAGACGCACTTTTTTTCCCTTTTTACACATGACTGAAATAGGGACTGCGTCTTAGAATCGATGTACTAAAAAAACAAAAAAAACTGCTAGGGGGCGCTGCAGAATGAGGGCGCTGCAGCTTTCAGCGTTTTATCAAAAGGCGCGTTAGCCGGCTGCTTGAACCACGGCCCCCCGCCCGCGCTCCCCCTGTGTCTCTCAGTTGATGTTGCTTGCGAGCTCTCCCTCCCCCCTCTGCGGCCCACAGCGGTGCGGCGGCACCACGAGCCATCTGCCCGCTCCCCCTGCTACTCACAGCGGTGCAGCGGCGGCACCACGAGTCATCTGCCCGCCCCCAGCTACTCACAGCAGTGCGTCGGCACCACGAGCCATCTGCCGCCCCCCCCAGCTACTCACAGCGGTGCGTCGGCACCACGAGCCATCTGCCCACCCCCCCAGCTACTCACAGCGGTGCGGCGGCACAACGAGCCATCTGCCCGCCCTCCCTGCTAATCACAGCGGTGCAGCGGCAGCACCACGAGCCATCTGCCCGCCCCCCCCGCTACTCACAGCGGTGCGGCAGCATCACGAGCCATCTGCCCATCTCCCAGCTACTCACAGTGGTGCGGCAGCACCACGAGCCATCTGCCCACCCCCCAGCTACTCACAGCGGTGCAGCGGCAGCACCACGAGCCACCTCCCCCCCCCCCTGCTACTCACAGCGGTGCGGTGGCAGCACCACGAGCCATCTGCCAGCCCCCCATAATACTCACAGCGGTGCGGCGGCACCACGAGCCATCTGCCCTCCCCCCCAGCTACTCACAGCGGTGCGGCGGCGGCACCACAAGCCATCTGCCGGCCCCCCCCGCTACTCACAGTGGAGTGGCGGCACTACAAGCCATCTGCCTGGCCCCCCTCCGCTACTCACAGCAGTGGGGCGGCACCACAAGCCGTCTGCACACCCCTCAAGCTACTCACAGTGGTGCGGCGGCACCATGAGCCATCCGCCCGCCCCCCCTGCTACTTACAGCGGTGCGGCAGCACCACGAGCCCTCCACAACCCGCCCCCCGCTACTCACAGCGGTGCGGCGGCGGCACCACGAGCCCTCCACCACCCCCTCGGCTACTCACAGCTGCCAGCCCCGCGAGCCCACCGCCCCCTGTCTCTGTGTTGTGTGTCTCCCTCCCCCCTGCCCTCCATTTTCTCCCTCCCCTCCATTTTCTCCCTCCCCCCCTGCCCTCCATTTTCTACCTCTCCCCTTCCCTCCATTTTCTCCCCCCCCCTTCCCTCCATGTTCTCCCCCCCTTCCCTCCATTTTCTCCCTTCCCCTTCCCTCCATTTTCTCCCTCCCCCCGCCGTCCATTTTCTCCCTCCCCCCAGCCCTCCATTTTCTCCCTCCCCCCAAGCCCTCCATTTTCTCCCTCCCCCCAGCCCTCTATTTTTTCCCTCCCCCCAGCCCTCCATTTTCTCCCCCCCCCTGCCCTCCATTTTCACCCTCCCCCTGCCCTCCATTTTCTCCCTCCCCCCTGCCCTCCATTTTCTCCCTCCCCGTGCCCTCCATTGTCTCCCTCCCTCCCCTGTCCTCCATTTTCTCCCTCCCCCCTGTCCTCCATTTTCTCCTTCCCACCCTGCCCTCCATTTTCTCCCGCCCCTGTCCTCCATTTTCTCCTTCCCACCCTGTCCTCCATTTTCTCCCTCCCCCTGCCCTCCATTTTCTCCCTCCTCCTTGCCCTCCATTTTCTCCCTTCACCTTGCCCTCTATTTTCTCCCGCTCCCCTGCCCTCCATTTTCTCCCTCCCCCTGCCCTCCATTCCCTCCCCTCCTTCCACTCCTCCCCTCCTTCCCACCCTTGCCCTCCATTCCCTCCATCCCCCCTGCCCTCCATTCCCTCCCATCCTTCTCCCCCCCCTCCTTCCCCCCTTGCCCCTTTCCCTCCTTCCCCCTTCTCTCCTTCCCCCCCTTCTCTCCTTCCCCCCTTCCCTCCTTCCCCCCTTCTCTCCTTCCCCCCCTTCTCTCCTTCCCCCCCTTCCCTCCTTCCCCCCTTCCCTCCTTCATATCCAGATTTCATAACGTGCACTAGTACATTTATTTATTTCCAATTTCTGCTATGACACACGTGCAGAAATGCCATGGCATGCATGAATTTTCTCCCTAAACCCCCCTCCCCCCATCAGGTTTTCTTAAAGTAAAATGCGATTATTAATCTTGGTGGCATTCAGGCAATATTTAATATTGTCTCTATCTTTTACAGAACAAGATGGCTAAGAAAAGTCAGCCGGGTCAAAATAAGAAAAAATAAATAAAAGAAGATTATTAACTTGAAAGAAGAGACGACTTGTATTTTTGTTTTATTCTTTTTTATTTGATTCCCTATTGAAAAATAAACATTTGATATTTTTATAAATACCTTTTGGTGTGTTCGCGTTTTACTCTTTACAGTAAATGAAATAAACTTACAGTAGTACTGTAAATAAAGTACTACGGCCATTTGTGTTTAAACAGTATAAACAGCATAAATATTCACTACATAAAATGTGCTTAAGGATACACAGTAAGGCAATAAACACATTGAGTATCAATGGGTTAACCTACTGTATTCTATACCAATAGAAACAAATACTGTAGGTGTCCTTCCGCTCAACCTAATAATCATTAGTGTGTATTATAAATGAGTAATAAAGCTGAGGTGCAAACGAAAAATTGGTCAATATAGAGCTCATACTGTAAATGTTTCCCCAAGATGGGATAAGAAAAAGGTTTCCGTATAATTGCACTCATTCAGCTGCATATACAGAATACTGTATAAGGAAGACTCAGTGGTCTCCGAGTGTAATACTCAAGTCACCTAATGGTAACCACACACCCAATGTACTCAAACAACAATAACATTTTATTAACATATACACAGAAATTGTTGAAATATATACAAGGTGTGTATAAAATCTCCTGTGGTGGGTATAGGGTCAAATTGGATGCAATAATAATGTGTATCTGGATACAACAACCATCTACAGGATGTACAATAGTGCATTAGCAATATTATAGAAATACAACTTAGCCAGTGATGGTAAAACCCATAGATATACTGTATGCAGTGGTGATTATATCAAGATATTTATGCATCTAATACACATACAGTAAATAGCCTCTGTATTAGAGGACACATAGTACAATACCTGAGAAATTAGATATAAATTGCTATATATATTGGTATAGTTAGAATCTACTGTATGTACAGTATGTGGGGTTGAATGACCCTAAACTGCTAAAAGCACAAGGAGAAAATATTGGTTGTAGGTAACGATAGCATAGATTCATCCCAGATAGACATTTTTGAATTTATATCTCTGGGCCAGGCCTATCTATACATGTATTGAGATACAACACACGGATAGTGGTATGGCAGATAGAGCCCAATACTGGGGAAACATTTATGTGCTCTGTTCTGTGTACCACCCTGTGAACATCCGTCATTTAATGTACAGTACATCAAGGGAGCGTCACACCCTCCTCCAGCTGCTGCCATCATGTAACATACACTACAGTACATACTGTATACGGTTGAGCCATCTGTCACCTGTGCTGAAGCAGGGATAACCCTGGGGTGGTATTGCGGACTGCAGTTGAGAACCTGTCATTAAAAGCCAGCGGGTCTGTGTGGTCTATCAAATTATATTTTTGTAACGGGTATTCCCTGTGAATACAGACGCTACTACCTGCTGTGTAACCTGTGTGGCTCTCAGGAGCCTAAGCCTCCGCTTGGGGAGCCTGGGGTACATACATATAATACGATCTCATGGTGCAACGCCTCCACCTGGGAGGGATCCCAACGGAGTGGGAGGAGGCCCTCACAGGAAACAATCACGTTAAGCAAACAGTTGTAAAACAGAACTGGCTTTACTACATATATATTGTATTGTATTGTATGTCTTTATTTATATAGCGCCATTAATGTACATAGCGCTTCACAGCAGTAATACACGTGGTAATCCAATAAATAACAGATAATATAAATAACAGATCATGGGAATAAGTGCTTTAGACATTAAGGAAGAGGAGTCCCTGCTCCGAGGAGCTTACAGTCTAATTGGTAGGTAGGGAGAACGTACAGAGACAGTAGGAGGGAGTTCTGGTAAGTGCATCTGCAGGGGGCCAAGCTTTATGTGCCATGTGTTCAGAATAGCCACAGTCCTATTCATATGCTTCTTTAAGCAAGTGTGTCTTAAGGTGGGTCTTAAAGGTGGATAGAGAGGGTGCTAGTCGGGTACTGAGGGGAAGGGCATTCCAGAGGTGGGGGGCAGTCAATGAAAAAGGTTTAAGGCGGGAGAGGGCTTTAGATACAAAGGGGGTAGAAAGAAGACATCCTTGAGAAGAACGCAAGAGTCTGGATGGTGCATAACGAGAAATTAGGGCTGAGATGTAAGGAGGGGCAGAAGAGTGTAAAGCTTTAAAAGTGAGGAGAAGAATGGAGTGTGAGATGCGGGATTTGATCGGAAGCCAGGAGAGGGATTTCATGAGGGGAGATGCTGAGACAGATCTAGGAAAGAGTAGAGTGATTCTGGCAGCAGCGTTAAGGATAGATTGTAGGGGAGACAAGTGAGAGGCAGGAAGGCCGGACAGCAGGAGGTTACAGTAATCAAGACGGGAGAGAATGAGGGCCTGAGTCAGAGTTTTAGCAGTCGAGCAACAGAGGAAAGGGCGTATCTTTGTTATATTGCGGAGGAAAAAGCGACAGGTTTTAGAAATGTTTTGAATGTGAGGGGCAAATGTGAGAGAGGAGTCGAGTGTGACCCCAAGGCAGCGTGCTTGGGCTACTGGGTGAATGATGGTAGTTCCAACAGTAATGTGGAAGGAGGTAGTAGGGCCAGGTTTGGGAGGAAGTATGAGGAGCTCTGTTTTAGCCATGTTGAGTTTAAGGCGGCGGAGGGCCATCCAGGATGATATAGCAGAGAGACATTCAGAAACTTTGGTTTGTACAGTAGGTGTAAGGTCGGGTGTTGAGAAATATATTTGTGTGTCGTCAGCATAGAGGTGATAATTAAACCCAAAAGATGTTATTAGGTCACCTAGAGAGAGTGTATACAGAGAAAAGAGAAGAGGTCCCAGGACAGAGCCCTGGGGTACCCCCACAGAGAGATCAATAGAGGAGGAGGAGGTATTAGCAGAAGAGACACTGAAAGTACGATGGGAGAGGTAGGATGAGATCCAGGATAGAGCTTTGTTCCGAATGCCAAGAGTATGGAGAATGTGAAGGAGAAGAGGGTGGTCCACGGTGTCAAATGCTGCAGAGAGGTCGAGTAATATGAGCAGAGTGTAATGACCTCTGTCTTTGGCAGCATGGAGGTCGTCAGTTATTTTAGTGAGGGCTGTTTCCGTGGAGTGAGCAGTACGGAAGCCAGATTGTTGAGGGTCTAGGAGAGAATAGGTGTTGAGAAAATGGAGCAAGCGAGCGAATACAAGACGTTCAAGGAGTTTAGAGGCAAAAGGCAGGAGGGAGACAGGCCGATAGTTAGAAAGACAGGTAGGGTCAAGCTTGCTGTTTTTGAGTAATGGTATGACTGTTGCATGTTTGAAGGAGGATGGAAAGGTTCCAGAGCAGAGGGAGGAGTTAAAAATGTGCGTGAGCGTAGGGATTATAGTAGGAGCAAGAGGTTTTAGGAGATGGGAGGGAATGGGGTCAAGAGGGCAAGTGGTAGAGGGAGAAGAGGCGATCAACAGCGACACATCCTCCTCTGAGACAGTGGAAAAAGAGTCAAGGAAGGCAGGAGGAGAGTTAGGAAGAGGTGTAGGATGGGAGGAAGAAACAGAGGGGATGTTCTGACGTATGGATTCCACCTTTTCCTTAAAATAGTCAGCAAAGTCCTGAGCGGAGATGGAGGAAGGAGAGGCAGCGGAGGGTGGTTTGAGTAGAGTATCAAAGACAGAGAACAGTCGGCGTGGGTTAGACTTGTGCATGTTGATTAGTGAAGAAAAGTAGGCTTGTTTAGCTTGCGAGAGGGCAGAGTTGAAACAGGATAGCATAAATTTGTAGTGAAGGAAGTCTGCGAGAGTATGAGATTTCCTCCAGAGGCGTTCAGAGGAACGAGTGGAGGAACGCAGCATGCGCGTGTGGGAATTTAACCAGGGTCTAGGGTTAAAAGGGCGAGTGCGGCAGAGAGAAAGCGGGGCATGTAGATCAAGAGAGGAGGACAAGGCAGAGTTGTAGTTCCTGACCAGTTTGTCAGGGTCTGTAGCAGATCTGAGAGAGGAGAGGGAGGAGTGTAACGTGGACTCAAAGTCAGGTAAGTGAATAGAGCGCAGGTTTCTGCAGAACCGGGGTGTAGATGGAGGTGGAGAAGTTGAGAAGCGAGATAGAGAGAATGAGATGAGGTGATGGTCAGAGAGAGGAAAAGGGGAAATGGAGAAATCAGAGAGAGAGAAATTTTATATATATATATATATAAACATAACATTCACTAAACACATTAACGGTTAGCACTGCATAAGGATATTGCATAATCCCCACACCCACCACCGTGTACCCCCACACCGTGTCCACAGAATAACGCCCCTTGTCCCGTGGTCAGCGCTGCCACTATGTGAGAGTACTCTCGTGTGTGCACGTGCGTAACGTTACCTGCCCAGTGCGACGGCACCTGGGCGTTAAAGACTCTTCACAAAGGATCAGACGAGCTTTGGAGTGATGTCCGGTTCCTCCGGTGAGAAGATCTGTGAGGGCGGTCCACCCTTGGTGCGGTTCTGCTCTCTCTGCTGAGCAGGCTTGATCCCAAGCCTCTGGATGGAAGCGCAGCGTCCGCTTTGTCCCTAACTGGCTCTGGATAGTAAAGGGCAGGGTCCCTAACCTGGGGCCTGTCCCTACAACACTCAAAGCTACTGGTGGCTCAGGGCTGTCTGGGGCCTAGGGGGCTGCTGGCCTAGTGCAGGGAGTCACTGACTCCTGCTCCCTACCTCCTTCCCCTAGCTGCTCCTGACGCCGACTAACGTGCTCCAAACCCTGCGAAAAGTATATATTCTCCTCTGCAGGTAGATGCTGTAGCCCTACTGGCTCCCTGGGGTCATGTGGGGTGCACCTGAGGCTCATGGGAGATGTAGTCCCTTCTGTGAGCCCTCTCCTGATTGGCCATGCCATTCGTGTGATCTCTGCGCATGCGTGAGCTTCAGGGACCTCCCGTCTCCTGGTTCTCACTCCTCATGCGCAACGCAACTGGCAATGGTGGCGCCCTGCACCGAGAGCCGCCGGGAGCTCCGCAACGCGACCGCAACCCTAGCAATGGGCCACCCGCGTCCCCGGCGACCGGCCGCATTCCAAGAAGAGGCGCGCTATGATCGCACACGCCCCCGCTACTCTCCAAGAGCGGCTGCTGTGAGTACCCGGAGGGGGGGGGGGGGGTCCGCACTGAAGGGGGGACATGGCTACATCCTCCCCCTGGTAAAAACCCCAACGACCTCTCTTGGGACACATAACTTGATAATTATATACAGCAGTTATATAATGAAAATGTAACAACCAAACGTGATCTTACACTTATCAGCTCTAAATCAGATTGCACATTTCACTGAACATCACAATGACGGACTTCACTCTGCTGCGAGCCCACTGCTGAGCCTCATAATGGGGTGCCCCAACTTGATCATAGGTTACCCGGTTTGGAGGGTACCTTACTCTTTGGCTCCTACGGAGCTGTTCTTCAGCAACTCCCTCTGGGAAGTAATAAGTACAGTCCTGAGGCTCAGCCTCTTCCCTTGAGAGGAGAAATGTCTCTGAACAGTCTCTGTTTGGCACAAAGCATGGGCTCTGTGGATCCAAAGGCTGGCCTGTTGGTGACACCTTAGTAGGCGTTGGCCTACGGGGCCCTTTACCCGTAGCTCCTCCGGGAGTTGCCCCTTCCAAGGAATAGTCTCTTTGAGAGTGTCCTTCAGGAGTTTCAGAGTTTGGGTAATTGGTTACAGTCTCTTGACCCATCTCTGATAAGTCGGACTCACCGTTGAGCGGTGTGGCCAGTATTTCTGCTTCCTCGTCTCCCACTTGGGGGATGGGGAGAAGGTGATTACGATGCCAAACCTTTACCCGGCCGTCAGTGTCTTTTATGCGATAGACTGGGAGACCGGGCATCTGTGACTCTACCTCATGTACGCCGTCTCTCCACCGGTCCACCAGTTTATGTTTTCCGGGGACTCCCAGATTACGAAGCAACACAGCGTCCCCAGGACGTAGCTCCCGATACTTGACTTTATTGTCATATCGTCTCTTATTGCCAGTTCAGTTCAGCCTGTTGGTAAGCTTGCTGCAAACTGTCCTTTAGCCTTTGCACATACTTGAAATGGGTAGCATTGTGTATCCCATTCGTTAATACTCGAAGACACACATCTACTGGGAGTCTTGCCTCCCGTCCAAACATGAGGAAGTATGGGGAGAATCCAGTGGACTCATAGCGAGTACAGTTGTACGCGTGTACCAAAGCTTCTACGTGTCGACTCCATTCCGTTTTCTGCGCACCCTTCAGGGTTCCGAGCATGTCCAACAAGGTCCTGTTGAATCGTTCAGGCAAAGCGTCTCCTTGGGGGTGGTACGGAGTCGTCCGGGATTTGGCGATGTTCAGCATTTTGAGTAATTCTTGGAGTGCTCTCAAAATCTCGCCCTTGGTCGGAGTGAAGTCGGTTTGGAAGACCGTAGTGAACGAAGAACATCTCCCATAGTATTTTTGCGACTGTGATGGCCTTCTGGTCTTTTGTGGGGAAGGCCTGAGCATACCGGGTGTAATGGTCCGTGATGACCAGCACATTACCGATTCCTCGGGTATCGGGTTCAATACACAAAAAGTCCATACACACCAGGTCTATTGGACCAGAACTCTTGAGATGGGCCATGGGTGCTGCTCTGGTAGGCAAAGTCTTGCGTTGGATACACCGGGAACAACGGCGGCAGTGTTGTTCCACCGCTTCCCGCATCTTGGGCCAGAAGAACCGGTCTCAGACTAACCCAAAAGTCTTCTCTACACCGAGGTGCCCATGTTCATCATGTAGAGACTTCAACACCATATATCTCAAGTTTTTTGGTAGAACCAGTTGTCGCCTATCAGGGTGGTTGTGATATTGGACTACCCTATAGAGCAAGCAATTCAATATCTCGAACTTGTCCACCTCACGCATTAGCAACGCTATCAGGTCTCGGGAGCACTTTTCAGTAGGGCTGGATTGTTTCTTTGAACAGCTTGCCGAATGATGCTGATTACTGGATCTCTCATTTGATAGTCCACTAAGTCTTTCCATCTTATGACTTTGTCATGGGTTATGTTCATTCCCTTGGGATCGCAGTAGGCAGCGGGGATAGCCTGCGACTGGCAACCTAACAAATCTGCAACTCATAGTTCGGAGAAGGCCACCTGATCATTGATGACGGCTGCTACAGTATGCTACACATTGCTCGCATCCCTGGCCCAGGGATCTCTTCCCATTCATCACCATCGGGAGTAGCACTTAATCCTGGTCGTCGTGATAGAGCGTCAGCTCCAATGTTCAAAGGCCCCGGCTTGTACTTCAGAGAGAATCTGTAGTTACATAGGGTTGCCAGCCATCGGTGCCCTGCTGCATCCAACTTGGCTGAAGTATTTATGTACATGAGGGGATTGTTATCCGTCCTTAACTCAAACGTAACACCATAGAGGTAATCCTGAAGTTTCTCTGTGATCGCCCATTTGAGAGCCAGGAACTCTAGCTTGTGTACAGGGTATTTCTGTTCACTGGGTGTCAGACTGCGGCTGATGTAGGCTACAGGCCGAAGACCCTCGGGGTGCTTCTGATGCAAGGCAGCGCCCAGTCCATTGAGACTGGCATCCACATGCAAAACGTATGGTTGTTCTGGATCAGCATACGCAAGCACTGGTGCTTCAGTCAGGCTTTTCTTCAAGATCAGGAAGGCCCGTTCACACTCGGACGTCCACTTATCGCCAAATGGCTTACGGGCCGACGTGGCCTTCCCTCCGGTATCTTCAGGGTATATCTTCAGCAGATTGTTCAGCGGTTTAGCTCGACTAGAGTACCCTTCCACGAAGCGACGGTAATACCCACAGAAACCCAGGAATGATCGCAGTTCCGTGACATTCTCAGGACGCAGCCAGTTCACTACCGCTTCTACTTTGGCTGGATCGGTAGTAATTCCTTGAGCAGACACGATGTGTCCCACGTAGGTCACCGAGGTGTGACAAAACCGACACTTGTCGAGGGATAACTTCAATCCTTCTTTTCCAAGACAGTCTATCACCTTAAGCAGCCTCTGTTCGTGCTCTTCCAGGTCTTCCCGAAGACAATGATGTTGTCCAGGTAGACAAGATGCTCCCGAGGGTTTATGTCACCGATTGTTTTCTCCATCAGTCGCTGGAAGCAGGAGCTCCACATATACCTTGGGGCATACGCGTAAATTGGTAGAAGCCCAGGGGGCAGACGAAGGCTGTCTTTTCCTGGTCCTCCTCACTCATAGGTACCTGGTAGTACCCAGATCGTAAGTGTAGCACACTAAACCATTGGCTCCCGGTTAGAGCATTCAGGATTTCTTCAATGCGAGGAAGGTTGTATTGATCGGGTACCATACAATTATTCAGAGTTCGATAATCGACGCACAATCTTACAGATCCATTCTTCTTCCTTACCACCACTATGCATAAGGACTCCGAGACTCCGTCAATATCCCAGCGGTCTCCATTTCCTTCAGGACGTTCCTTACATCGTCCATATCCCTGGGGGCGATGCGACGAGAGCGTTCACGGAACAAAGTGGCGTCACTCAACCTAATGGTGTGTTGGGCGCTGCGACTGCGGCCCACTTCCATCTCGCTGGTGAAAATACCATCCTTCTTTCATTCAGTTTGGCCGTCAGTCGATCCTTCCACTTAGTTGGCAGCGTTGAGTCTCCGAAGTTGAAATCCAGATCGACTAACTGCTCACCCACTGCAGCGGCGTTCACCTGGGGCACTGTTTCTACCGGGCTGACGGGATATATGCTGCCCAAACTTTGTCCTGCATCAATGTCCATCGGGAATGGAGAGATATTTTGGACATACACGTAGGTTCGTAGAGGAATTTTGGTCGTCCACTCTCTCACTTTAGGTATTACCCCATACCCTCTCTGGGTCTCTTCCTCAGGGGTACTCTCCAGAGAGAACAGATGATCGGTCTCATCTCGATCGGGATAACAGCACCAGACGGCCATGCGTTGCACTCCCCCTGGTAAAATGGTCGTCAGTCCGCATTGACAATTGTAGAGGTCCCCGTGACGCTCTAAGGCATATACTCTGTTGCACTCCTCTCTCAGTACAGGGTCAAGGAGTGGATTGGCCATTGGCAATTCATTGGTCTCCTTCAGGTACTGTAGGCTCTGATTACGGCTCGCACTATATCCGTATTTGTTCCCAAGATGACCGGGTACTGACACTGTCCTTGAGGCTTCGGGCATACCATTGCCTCCACATGCATGGGATGTTTCTTGCCGGTATTTAATTGAAGTATCTCCAGATGAATTCTCACAATCCCATCGATGGGGTAATCTTCATTGCTCAACCCCCTCACCTTCATATGTTCCGCCAACCACAGGGGACAGTGCTTTAGGTGTTGGTCATAGAATTGTCGGTATATTATGGTCACTTGGGACCCGGTGTCCAGTAAAGCAGAGGCATAGACTCCTTCTATTACCACACGCACGATGGCAGAGGGGCCTACCTGACAGTAACCATACCCGGCCGGAATTCCATCGTCTGGGCTTAGGTCAGTAGGAGCTTCGGGAGGCGCAGGGGTGGCCTCGGATGTCTTGGCTTCTGTGGTCTGTATCCGACAGATCTTGGACCTAGCCGAGCTTCCTTTACTGGGCATTTTATTTTCTTGGGTGTCTCCATCCGGGCACTCTCTGGAGAAATTACCTTTCTGTCCACAACCATAGCAGACGATATCTTTAGGATCTAGTCGTCTTGGGTAAGTGGGGGAGGATCTCCCCGAAGTCCGGCCTTTCGTTGAGGGTGACTTGGGAGGCTCCTCTTCCTCTTTGACAGGTTTCTTGATCCGGCGAGCGGAGGCTTCCGGGATGTCACTCGCAGGGGGATCTTTGACCTTGGTGCCTGTATGCAGCTTGGTATAGGCTTCATGCCCTTTGACGATCCCCAAAATGTTCATGAAGGTAGGGGGAGGCCCCTCCATTAGTGAACACCTGAACATGATCACTATGTGATGCGTGGGAATGGCCCCTCGGAGGAACTGCTTGCGCCGGTATTCGTCCATCTCTGAGGCTAGGATGAGGCCGCAAGTTCGCAATTTCCACAGGACTAGCTGGATTCGTTGAAGGAAATCTGACAGGTCTTCCTTCTCCTTCTGTCGGAGACCGTAATATTTGAACCACAGCTCACTCTCCTCTTCATCTTTGCCATAGATCTGGACCAACAAGTCTACCATCTGATGAGCAGAGAGATCAGGGTCTTGGTCGTGCTGTGCACTGACCATGGTGGCTGCTGGGGGTCGGAGGCTTTCCAGGATTCTCTGACGTCTGACCGTTTCAGAGCAGGGCCATTCATCGATCACCTTGAGGGTGTGTTCCTTCCAAGACTCGATGCTTTCCTTGCCTGCGGGGATAGGAACCATTCCTGAAAACGCCTTCAACTTCCTGTAATTTTAGGCTTGGGCGGACATAGTTATAGCTTCCACAAGCTGCGGGAATGTCACTCCTAGCATGGAGCCACCACTGTCTGAGGAACCTGCGATCCCAACTCCCTGACTGTTAGGGGTTGGGGTGAAGCTGTTCACTAACCGGTTAGGGACCGGTGATGTTGGCGGGCTACCGGCCCAGCTGGTGGCCCCTTGCCTATATCAGAAGAGAAGGTCACTCGGGGTAGGGATATGTCTGATCTGATGGGTGTACTGGCTGCCATATCTTTGTATTCCCAACCCGCATGTCTGGAAAGGGAAGTTACGTGACTGGAAACGGTTCCAGGGTAAATTAGACGGCACCCTTGCAAAAGTCTCTGGTAGATACACTACTCGTGGGCCTCTATAAGGGGGTATAGCTTGTTCGGTGGCCAGCAATAGGGTGTTCTCTTGCCGGTCAATGTTGTATTGCTTGCTGATGAGGCGGGCGCCCGCCAGACCAGGTAATGTCATTACTGCGCTGCAGACAGTAAACATGGATACATCGGCAGGTACCCCGTCTACGGCGACTACGTGTCGCAGGATCTCTCCTAGCTTTTCGGCCCAGTCGGCCACTTGGGTGTGAGCGCAGAAATGCTGACTGATAGGATACTACGTTAACTACTGAGAAGGGCACTCTAGGGCTATCTCAGCAGCGCCTCCAAATGTAACGGGTATTCCCTGTGAATACAGATGCTACTACCTGCTGTGTAACCTGTGTGGCTCTCAGGAGCCTAAGCCTCCGCTTGGGGAGCCTGGGGTACATACATATAATATGATCTCATGGTGCAACGCCTCCACCTGGGAGGGATCCCAACGGAGTGGGAGGAGGCCCTCACAGGAAACAATCACGTTAAGCAAACAGTTGTAAAACAGAACTGGCTTTACTGCATATATATAAACATAACATTCACTAAACACGTTAACGGTTAGCACTGCATAAGGATATTGCATAATCCCTACACCCACCACGGTGTACCCCCACACCGTGTCCACAGAATAACCCCCCTTGTCCCGTGGTCAGCGCTGCCACTATGTGACAGTACTCTCGTGTGTGCACGTGCGTAACGTTACCTGCCCAGTGCGACGGCACCTGGGCATTAAAGACTCCACAAAGGATCAGACGAGCTTTGGAGTGATGTCCGGTTCCTCCGGTGAGAAGATCTGTGAGGGCGGTCCACTCTTGGTGTGGTTCTGCTCTATCTGCTGAGCAGGCTTGATCCCAAGCCCCTGGATGGAAGCGCAGCATCCGCTGTGTCCCTAACTGGCTCTGGATAGTAAGGGGCAGGGTCCCTAACCTGGGGCCTGTCCCTACAACACTCAAAGCTACTGGTGGCTCAGGGCTGTCTGGGGCCTAGGGGGCTGCTAGCCTAGTGCAGGGAGTCACTGACTCCTGCACCCTACCTCCTTCCCCTAGCTGCTCCTGACGCCGACTAACGTGCTCCAAACCCCGCGAAAAGTATCTATTCTCCTCTGCAGGGAGATGCTGTAGGCCTATTGGCTCCCTGGGGTCACGTGGGATGCTCCTGAGGCTCATGTGACATGTAGTCCCTTCTGTGAGCCCTCTCCTGATTGGCCATGCCATTCGCGCGATCACTGCGCATGCGCGAGCTTCAGGGGCCTCCCGTCTCCTGGTTCTCACTGCGCATGCGCAACGCAACTGGCAATGGTGGCGCCCTGCACCGAGAGCCACCGGGAGCTCCGCAACGTGATCGTGGCCCTAGCAATGGGCCGCCCGCGTCCCCGGCGACCGGCCGCATTCCAAGAAGAGGCACGCTATGCTCGCACACGCCCCCGCACCTCTCCAAACGGCTGCTGTGAGTACCCGGGGGGGGGGGGTCTGCACTGAAGGGGGGACCTGGCTACATTTTTAAGACACAAAAACTCGTGATCGCCGACTTGAGTTTCTGGCCAGTATTGCAGACAACACCAAATTTCAATTTCTGTCCGGCTTCTGGCCAATGTTATCCCGGTTTAAATCGCGGATAACTCACGTAAAAAAATGTCGAAATCACAGGAAAGGGACAGGCCCGGCTCAGGATGCTGCATGGCGAGTTAGAGAAACAAGCAGGACAAATCTGTACATAACAGAGCATCCTCGTTATTGTTTTTAGTTCGGGTATGTGTGTATGTTTGTATTAGCAACCAAGAATATCAGGACAGCACCTATATCACTGTAGTAGAACCAAGCATATAAATATTAAATAGAAAGTGACTATGTAGACCAAAATGAATAATAGCACTAAGTGGAGACTAAACAATACCCATAATAAACATGCCTACTGTATATGATATAAAAAAAATAAATATAAGGAAAATAGTAAACAAAGTCCATAAATCAGGCGAATAAATAAAAAGCATCTGAAAGTGTATAACCCAGAAGTTTCTTCTGGAGTGCTGGGCTGCTTTCTTCAGGCTGTTAACTGCTTCCAGTAGTGTACCTAAGAGAAAAGAAAAAGAAAGCGCATGCTCCTAGTGTAAAAACATTTGGAAATTTAATAAAACAGGATGAGTCAACAATGGCTAAACACACAAATGCCAGATGATATATGGGCATACTGTATGAAAAATTCTTTGTTTTGTTCTACCAGGTCCGTCGGATTCCTAGACGCCACTGGTGTATAGTGTATCTGGAAACCGGAACAGGAGTCCGCACCTCAGAATTCGGTCCCCCGGCAACTGGCAAAGCTTCAGACATGCTCCCTCTTAATTTGTGATCCTCCTGCATCTCCGGCAAGGCGATGCTGTGAAGTCTCAGCGTGAGACCAAAAATGTCCTCTTGCTGTGATCCCTGTTTAGTGTAAGCATGTCAGATGTAGGTAGTACATCCTAGATCCGTGTCATCATGGGACATTCGTCCAGTCCTTCATTTTTAACTCCCAGTGCATTGTGATTGGTAATATTCTTATGTTTCTGGAAATGAAGAGCCGGAAATCCAAAACTGACTTCTATGTATCTCATATTGACATAGAGTTACACTTTCAATATTAAACATAGCTATTTTGAGGGCCTTGTATCTTCGTTATATGTAAAAAACGTGTACTGTAGGCCGCAGCATACCTAAAAATGAGGTGTGCCTCTCAATGGACAATAAGTGTCCTAACAAAACTTAAGAATTCAATATTGAACATGTGAACTATTGGCACCAAAATATATCTAGTTGAAAATATGTTGGGCTATGAACCAAAATTAAAATACCATTTGTAGACAGACCCACACCTGAATGTGTGACAAGTCTAATGCTATTGAAAAGTTTTGAATAGCACACACTATTACTCAAGCACCCTCCTGTTCCCAGCTTTTGTTATTCTTGTACTAATGTTTATTTCTTTTCATGCTAAAGGCATAGGGAATTTTTCATGCAACCTTATCTTTTGACCTAATTGATGAACTTCACCTTTAAAAGTTCAGGAAAGGTGAACCCATGCCTGCAAACAAACAAAGATGAAGTAACAGAATGTACATAAGTAGGACCTTTGAAATAATAACCTGAGAGAAAACAATCTGCATAGCCCTGTATGCAGTGGAGTATTTGTCAAAATGCTGCTAATGGAACCTGATGGTGCCCACACACGCGATAACGTTCATTTTAAACATGTGTGAAAAATGTATAAAAATCTGTTACAGCTTATTTATCTTAAAGTTGCTTCTTTATTGTTTCATGTGCACAACCAAAAGATACATATTCAAGTCTACTTCCGTATTAATACTTTTTACAGTGTGTTTAGATTGGCCCCAGAACTGTGGCATAAAAGGCCGTTTTTCTATAAAAATATATAGCCGAGACTCTAAGCATGTTAATTATCACTACAATTGCAGAAGATGAGTCATTCTATGGATGCCATTTTCCAAAGAATTCTTGCCACAAAAATAGGGCAATACCAACGGAAGTAAACTGGCCTAGATTTATATACAAACATAATTCCCATTGCTTTCAATTGCATTCCTTCTTCATTGATAAATCTGGTATTTTTAAAACCAATTTTACTCTAATTTTGCAGCCAAGAGATGCCTAAAATTGTTAATAAGTGGGATATTTAAATGAGTTTACTCACAATTCCCAGGTAATGCAGTGCATGTAATCAATCCATCAAGTGGAATCCTCCTACCTTTTTCAACAATAACTTTACAGTAATTTATATTGCCCCTGCTTTGCAAAGTCATTGTTACTCATATTATGATTGGTAGTGCAGATGTTTCCTAACAAGTGTAATATGAAACTTAAGATAAATTAATAGAAATTGCACATTCTGAGCAGTTTCCTTTTTATTTAAATTTGGTCTACGGGCCAAGTATTGCAAGATGCCCACTAACCATCAGTAGAGGTCCTATTGAAGTCCTTGCATTGACTAAGTGAATCATAACCAGACAACAAGTCCTACACGGTTAAAACAATGATCATGGCATCAAAGTTTTCATTTGTGTCAGTTTTCCCAGACTCCATACATTATGTAAGACGTTTGTTACCTGATCTTCTTACATCTCTTAACATGGGTTAACACCACTCCAAATCTGTCAGATTTAATTTATTGACACAACTTTGATACATGTCATTATGCCTTTGCTCTAAAAAATGTCTCCCTTAACTGCTGGAAAGGCCACAACCTAAATGACTAACTGATGCAAGTGTAGTAAAATTAACACAAAACACCTGGACACTTTGCTAAAGTGACGCAGAGTGAAAATGGTGTAATTTGCATCATTTGTGGAGCAGTGCTCCAGTTTGACACTTGATACATACTGTATGGTCATTAGAGGCTGCTGTGGATTGGAATGCCTAGAATAACTGTTCTAGCTTTATAATGGGCTTATTAAGAAGGAGTGGCTCAGTAAGTAATGGCACTGACTCTGAAAACAATGACACTGACTTTGAAGCTGGGGAGCCTCGTTTAAATCCCAGTGTCTGCTCCTTGTGACCGTGGGCAAGTAACTTTATCTCCCTGTGTGTCAGGCCCCATAGATTGCAAGCTCGACGGGACAGGGATTATTTCCTGTATAACCACACACTATATTGTAATTATAAAGGGCATTGAGACCTATATTAAATAAAGTTAATATTAAGAAGTTATAGTTTTAAGGGTCTATCTATTAAATGCACATAAGTGCATTTCTGTGCGATAGAGATATTGTTTGCACAGATTTGCATCTCACCGTATATATTAAGCCCTTTTCACATGTTCAATTCCATACGATTTGTAAATGTACTATGGAAATGAAGCAAACTCCCCCATTTCATTTTTACTGAGTATGCATTAAGCTGCTAGTTTGCAGATCTGCCCGGAAAAGCACGGTCAAAATCCGGTGTCCTTCATGTAGGCAAAATGGGCCTTTCTCCAGGTAGGAGTTGAGATACCTGTTAACACAGACGACAGAGAAGCCCAATGCTACATCCAACATGACAGAAATACACAGTAAAATACTTATATATTCTCTTGAAAAAGGCTAATTTAGTTTAACCCTTTGGCCAAAGCGTTGTAAGCTTGCGAGCCACGACAAGGCAGACACCCGTTCGCAAGTCCTAACACTACCAGATAAAATACTAATATACCTCTATTAGGATTACAATTGTCATTTACCTCTATTAGGAGGGAGAAAGACCACATAGGATCTATATCCAGTAGAAGGAAAGGACCTACTAACTTGGGAAGTGTGGAGGGGCGGGCTTAAAACCTGGGAAGGAGGAGCGACCAACCAACAACAGATGAAACAGCTGAGAATAGGTTAACAGAACACAAAACCCCAAAGGGCCAAAGGGTTAAACTAAATGACCCTTTTTCAAGAGAATATATAAGTATTTTACTGTGTATTTCTGTCATGTTGGATGTAGCATTGGGCTTCTCTGTCGCCTGTTGTATACATATGCCACGCTCAATAGCACTCCATTTTGACACTTAAATACATACATATATTTTGTGAGGGCTCAGGAGTTCCCAAAAAGAGCTTGCTGGGGTTTTGTGTTCTGTTATCCCTGGCTCTACCTGTGGTAAAGGTGGCAGGGGTTAACCACATGTATGGCTTAGCAGTTAGAAAGACATTTAATGAGAATGCCTTATTAGTAGAGATAGATTAATTTTCTGCCTAAATCCGAATCAAACGCGGATTGGCCAGTTCCTTTGAGCTCCAGATTTTTGCAGATTAGTTTTAAAAAAGCAGGATTTTTTTTTTCCCATTACTGAAAATCTGTCCAACGTATTGGTAATCCGAACCTGCAAACTGAATCTGAATCCATCAAATTGAGTTATAATAGGGAGAGGAGTATATAAATAATGGTGCATTTATGTTG